>NC_041393.1:1626182-1631683 GCF_002162155.2 Triticum dicoccoides | reverse complement strand
GCCGCCCCGTCGTCGCCGCCCCGTCCCGTTGCACCGTCGTCGCCGGCCCGTCGTCGCCTCGCCGGTGAGCTCGCCCCGGCCGCCATGTCCACTCACACACACACACACACACACACACACTACACACACACACACATTAGTTTGTTTGTTATAAATTTTTCTGTTTTTTAGTTATAAAAATGGTAGAAATTATTCTGTTTTTAGTTATATAAATATTAGAAATGTTGGTTTTATAGAAATGTTATAAATGTTTTCTGTTTTTTAGTTATAGAAATATTTATAGAAATGTTAGCAATTTTTCTGTTTTTTAGTTATATAAATATTAGAATTGTTATGGAAATGTTAGTTATATAATCAGGAAATGTTAGAATTAGTTTTAGTTAGATGAATTATATTAATGTCAAATTTTTAGAATTTGCATATATATAGAATTTTAGTTATCACAATCCAATCATTTAAAAAATGTTACTTTTTGCGGGCATATAGTATTTGTTCTCGACGATATGCCCGGCCCGCATCCTCGCCGTCGACCCGTTCGCGACGACGTCCTGCTTGAGGGGACCCATGTCCGAGACTGGGCTCCGCCGGGCTGGCACTGGGAGGTGCTACCTGGAGGGGCGCGCCGCTTGGTGAGGAACCCGACCTCGGGTCCCGTCGTCGACCCTGATCTTCTTTAGTGGCGTTCGCGTGGGCCACATTCGGTGCAGAGGCAGCCGGTCCCGCCGAAGGTGGTGCGTCACCGTATCAGGGAGGAAGATGAGCACGTCCATCGCTACATGGCTGCTATGGACGATGTCAGGTTCTACACTACTTGGCGGGTTCTTTGGGCAGATGACCGGAGATATGATCCTGTGATGGTTCCTTCTCTTTGGGTTTGCATCGCCCGCGCCCCAGGAACCGCGAGTGGCGCCCTAGATTCTTCTGTAGTACTCGATCTTTATTAGGTACCTAGCCAGTGATGTATTCGATATATAATATTCGAGACGATGTATTCGAGATTATATATATTAAGATGATCGATAATGTATTCGAGATTATATATTCGAGACGATGTATTCAAGATTCAATTTTTCCTTATTGATTAATTGCATCCATGCATTGTAATTTGAATACTAAATTGTTTTATATTTCTTCTGTATTAGTAAAGTAAAAGCTATGGCGGACAATACCGGCAGAGAGAGAGAAGAGGAATTGTTCGACATCATACGCAGCCCTCATAGGCTAGATGATCTGAATGAAGCAGATGACGGCTCCGAATATCTGAACAATATCGGAGAGGGTGATGAAAAGATATTCGATCTCGACGACTGGGCTGATGAAGTCATGAACTATGATTATGATTATGACACAGAAAATGTTTGTGATGACACAGACAATGCTGATCTTCAAATAACAAAGACTACCGGCGAGGTATATTTATATAAGCATGCATCATGGTGATCATCACATGTTTTTTATTGAAGATATATTAACGAATCAATCTTTCTTCTTTCAGCCCTCCGGATCGAGCAAATCTGCTTCTACAGACAGCAAGACAAAGCGAGGCCCGGGCAGATTGTTGAAGGATGGTGTAAAGTACCACATCGAATCCATCAAACCTAGTGGCGAACCCCTCACACCTAAGAACATTGCGAACAAGTGGACTCGTCAGTGCGGAGTTCTTGTGAAGGACAAACTCCCTATCTCCATTCAAGAATGGAAAGAGCCAAAGACTAAATGTCCAGGTGTTACTTGGGTCGACAAAAGAGCCAAAGAAGACCTTCTGAAATCTCTGATGGAACATTTCACCCTACCAGATCATTTCACTGAAGCAGATGTGGAGAAAGTCAAGGCTGCTGCTCTTAAGAAGATGGCAATTGCATTCAACACCCACAAGAAAACTGTATGGGCCAACTACCTCGCTAATGAAAGGAAGACTCCAGAATTCACGGGAACACTAGAGAAGCAAAGAGAGCACTGGGACGATTTCGTGACCTTCAAGGATTCAGAAATATCTAAGGAACGGTCGATGAAAAACAAGGCAAATGCCGCAAGAAAGATGCAGTTCCATAGGCTGGGTCTAGGTGGCTACGCGGTGGGATTGCCTAAGTGAGATAAGTCTGAGCAAGAGATGGAGGATGCAGGGGTCACTCCAGTTACCCGGCACTGGCCCCCCAGATGCAGAACTTGGTTCTATGCGCATGGGGGAGCGTTGGACCCAAAGACAGGCGAAGTTTCGCGGAAGGCAAGTCTAAAAGGAGCCGAACAAAAGATAATTGACACAATAGATGAAGCTCGAAGGGGGGTGTTCACGCCCAACAGAGAGAACGACGAGTTTACGCGCGCCTGGGAAATCCTGAACACCCGGGAAGAACACGAGGCATGGGCGTTATTCCCTGGTATGAGGGCTTTTCAGAATGGAACGAGGACTACAGGAGCCGTGCAAGAAGGAAGATTGAGGAGGAGAAGAAAAGGAAGCTGGAGGAGGAGCAGAGGAAGCAGGACACAGAACGCCTTCAAGGCCTAGAAGCAAGGCACGCGGACCTGGCACTCAAATTCCAGCAGCAGCAATAGCAGATCGACTCACTTAGCCAGGAAAGGGGGTCTCAACAGCGGCAGCAGCAAGCGGATGATCGTCCAGCATTGGATAGCACCGTCCCATCCATGCCGAGAAGCAGTGTTGGTTCTGCCCCGGGCGACACACTGCTGGATACATACCCTGTGGATGAGATCATAGAGAACACTAACTGCGAGCTACACTCCAAAATGAAGAACATATCCATGAAGGTGGCGGACGGCGTTGCTTTTCCAGTTACCCCCAAAGCAACCTACCATTGCATCCCGATTCCAGAGGGCTATGCTCGTGTCATGGTTGATGAAGTGGTGGACGCATATTCGGGGCTAACGCTTGACATTCCTGGAGGTGAAGACGAGCGCACACTAGGAGAGGCCATACATCGTATCATCCTATGGAGAAAGGATTGCATCATCTTTCGAAGTCCACCGACACCGCGTCGTCTGCCAACTCCTCCTCGAAGTCCGCCACCGAGTCAGCAGACTCCCGCTCCTCCAAGTCCACGAACGCGTGAGACGACTCCTCCTCGAAGTCCGCCACCTCCTCCAAGTCCCCGAACGCGTGAGCTGACTCCTCCGGTTTCAAGCCCGGCACAGCGTCATGCCACTTCTTCGGTTTCAAGTCCGGCACCGTGTCAGGCCACACCTCCTGCTTGAAGTCCGGCACATCGTCAGGCCACTTCTCCTGGTCCAACTCCACGTCAGCCGTCTCCGCCGGCTCAGCAATCGCAGAAGAGACATCCCGCAGCTTTGGTGCGTAGCGGTATGAGTCGAGGTAGTTCAGGAAGTACAGGCGAAGGCAAGCGATATAAATATGGTCCAAGCCTCGCTCCTCTTCCTCAGAGGCCTTACGACATGACTGTGGAGCAAAACGCAGCCATAATGCAGGCCCAAGTGGACGCCCATTTTGGACCGAAACCGGCACCGCCGCCAAAGGAGAAAGTGCATGAGAAAGTAATTGACCACTTCATGCGTATGGCTAGAGAACCAGCTCCCAAGCCTGTTGACTCGGACTATGAGCGCCAAATCAGGAAGGCACATCGAGCACGACTATAGAAGGAAGCGAGCTCAAGCTCGAGCCAACAAGCAGCTGGCAAAAAATGCGGGAAAACCGTTCCCCAGTTGGGAGAACAGGCGGCGCAAGCAATCCCCCCGCTTGTTGTGCCAACAACACATGAGAGGAGTAGTACGTGCGCCAAATATTATTGTGGGCAAACCGTTAGCGTTCCCCAGCATGGCGATGTGGTAATAACAGAGGATCATATAATGCAGGCTCAAATGCTCAATATCTCTGTTGGACAACTCCTCGAAATCGAGCCCATGCCTACGCTTAAAGAATCGGAAATAGCATGGCAATATGTCCGGGGCAAACCTTTGGTCCATCCAGACAAGGTCAAGGACCTCCCAACGAGAATGTATCAATTGCATCAATGGTACATGAACATTACCAAGATTTCCAATCGAGAGTCCCTCATGGTGAATGCCAAGCATGAGCATTATTACCATGAGAAAGCCCTAGCCATTGAGTATCCAGAACTATTTCAGTTATTTAATCAAGACGCACTTGACAAGTCTATCGTCAGTTGCTATTGTCTGTAAGTGATTTCTTTCTGTAATTTAAGTCTCAAGCTAGTTATGTAGTGATAATTATGATCAATCATTACATGTAATTATCCTCACTATATTCTTTTTCTGTGGTATTATATGCAAGATGAAGATATATGAAATGAAAAAAGCTGGACGCTATGGCGTTGGGTTCATTGACCCAAATACCATTAATCAGTAAATATGGGAGATTGAACATTGTCAAGCTGCTGTAGAGGAAAGCATGCTAGAGTTCTTGAAGCGCCTCAATAGCAATGAAGATATACTACTTCCTTACAACTTCCCGTGAGTCACACTGTCTTGTACTACGAATTCAGTTTTTGCTTACTAGCTAGCTAGATGTTAATAATTAAGTGTATACGGTTTACGGTAGTTGATTAATTTTATGCACATGCCCTCTTAATTAAGACATGCAAACGTGTGCGTATGCAGTTGGCACTGGGTCTTGTTAGACATTAAATTTGAGGAAGGAAAAGTTGAATTACTGGACTCACTAACTAAAGAAGATAAAGACTACACCATCGTGAAGGGGATAGTCAGCAGGTAATTTCAATCATTATTAACTATTAGTTCCTGATATGAACTATTTAATAACCCCTTTATTAATTTTCTTTGCCGGCGGGCAGGGCATGGGCAAGGTTCATCAAGGTGACTCCAGGCAAGTGGCCAAAAAAGTTGTTTTGGCATCGACCCAAGGTAAGTAATTACGTAGTACTAGCTAGCTACCATCTCTTTAATTCTTGTTTCAATGTCATTAATTAATTATCATGCTTGATCAATCATTATCTGATTCAATTCCATTCTCGTAAAGGCCCTGAGGCAGGCGCCGGGGAATAATCTGTGTGCATTCTACGTTTGCGAGAACATTCGCATGATGACGTGCGAAAGGAGCAGATCTGATAGACAGGACTGGGTACGTTTTTGTCAGAACACTATTCACACCATTATTGATATCTAGTCACACAACTAACACACATGCATATTGATCTCCTTCTTAACAGTTCAGGTCGGTGCGGGATAAGCTCCTACCATCGGACCGCATACAAGCACTTCAAGAGGAAATAGCCGGATTTTTGCTCGACCAGGTCATAGATCCCAAAGAAGAATACTATTACCCGCTACCGCCCCCATGAACCATTTGTCATCGTGCTCCGAAGGCACGAAGGCAACATGTAGGAGAAATTGTATATGTATATACATGTGTATGTGTGAATAGTTAATGGTGTTGGCTGTGAGACATTCGATGATATATATTATATATATATACATATATATATATATATATATATATATATATATATATATATATATATATATATATATATATATATATATATATATAT
>NC_041393.1:1622121-1625847 GCF_002162155.2 Triticum dicoccoides | reverse complement strand
ATATGCGGTTCTACGTACGAGAAAATCTATTTATATATATGCATAACGTGTACAATTTGTAGTATCGTGAAATACCAGCAAACAAAAAAGAATTAAATGGAAAATAAAGCCAAATTGAAAACACAAAATTAAAGCAAAAATTAAAAAAACACCCAAACATTTAGTACCGGTTGGTGTTACCAACCAGTACTAATGTCCCACACGCACCCGGGCCTGGCTCGTGCCACGTGTTTGCACTTTAGCGCCGGTTCGTGACGAACCGGTACTAAAGGGGGGGGGGACCTTAAGTCCCCACTCTTTAGTGCCGGTTCGCCAACCGGCACTAAAGGCCGTCACGAACCGGCACTAAAGCCCGGTTCTGCACTAGTGACATGAGTAGCAAATGATTCACAGAAAGAAACTACTATCTCAGAGTCAAATCCATATTTAGTGCTAAATTCATGAAAAAATCGGTATCCATAATAGCTTTAACACAATCAAACTTAGGTGTTATACCTGACTCCTTACCTTCGTCGAGTTCCCAATCTTCAGAGTTGCATTTAATTCTTTCCAATAAATCCCATCTGAATTCAATAGTGTTCATCATAAAAGAACCAGTACCAGAAGTATCGAGCATGGAGCGATTATTGAGAGAAAGCCGAGCATAATTTTTTTGAATAATAATCTCTCTTGAGAGCTCATGATTGGGGCATGAATATAACATTGACTTAAGCCTCCCCAAGCTTGAGTGATACTTTCTCCTTCGCGAGGCCAAAAATTATATATATAATTACAATCACGATGAACCAGATGCATAGGATAATACTTCATCTGTGGCAAACTCTTCTCTCGGTGGCCCATGGCATGGGAGAATCAGAGACCATTTGCCCTTTCCTTGATTCCCCGAGGATACTTGATGTTGAGGAATGAAGGAAATATGCCCTAGAGGCAATAATAAAGTTATTATTTATTTCCTTATTTCATGATAAATGTTTGTTATTCATGCTAGAATTGTATTAACCGAAAACATGATACATGTGTGAATACATAGACAAACTTAATGTCACTAGTATGCCTCTACTTGACTAGCTCATTAATCAAAGATGGTTATGTTTCCTAACCATAGACATGTGTTGTCATTTGATTAACGAGATCACATCATTAGAAGAATGATGTGATTGACTTGACCCATTCCGTTAGCCTAGCACTTGATCGTTTAGTATGTTGCTATTGCTTTCTTCATGACTTATACAAAGTTCCTACAACTACGAGATTATGCAACTCCCGTTTACCAGAGGAACACTTTGTGTGCTACCAAACGTCACAACGTAACTGGGTGATTATAAAGGTGCTCTACAGGTGTCTCCGAAGGTACATGTTGGGTTGGCGTATTTCGAGATTAGGTTTTGTCACTCCGATTGTCAGAGAGGTATCTCTGGGCCCTCTCGGTAATACACATCACTTAAGCCTTGCAAGCATTGTAACTAATGAGTTAGTTACGGGATGATGTATTACGGAACGAGTAAAGAGACTTGCCGGTAACGATATTGAACTAGGTATTGGATACCGACGATCAAATCTCGGGCAAGTAACATACCGATGACAAAGGGAACAACATATGTTGTTATGCGGTTTGACCGATAAAGATCTTCGTAGAATATGTAGGAACCAATATGAACATCCAGGTTCCACTATTGGTTATTGACCGGAAACAGTTCTCGGTCATGTCTACATAGTTCTCGAACCCGTAGGGTCCGCACGCTTAACATTTCGATGACAATTTTATTATAAGTTTATGAGTTTTGATGTAGCGAAGGAGTTCGGAGTCCTGGATAAGATCGGGGACATGACGAGGAGTCTCAAAATGGTCGAGACGTAAAGATCAATATATTGGACGACTATATTCGGACTTCGGAAAGGTTCCGAGTGATTCGGGTGTTTTTCGGAGTACCGGAGAGTTACGGGAATTCGCCGGGAGAAGTATTGGGCCTTATTGGGCCATACGGGAAAGAGAGAGGGGCTGCCTAGGGCAGGCTGCACGCCCCCCAAGGCCTAGTCCAAATTGGACTAGGGGGAGGGGCCACACCCCCTCCTTCCTTCCCTTCTCTCTTCCCTTTCCTTCTCTCCTACTCCTACTACATGGAAAGGCTCCTAGTTGTACTAGGAAAGGGGGAATCCTACTTCCGGTGGGAGTAGGACTCCCCTAGGGCGCGCCATAGAGAGGGCCGGCCCTCCGCCTCCTCCACTCCTTTATATACGGGGGCAGGGGGCACCCCATAGACACATAAGTTGATCTACGGATCGTTCCTTAGCCGTGTGCGGTGCCCCCCTCCACCATATTCCACCTCGGTCATATCGTCGCGGAGTTTAGGCGAAGCCCTGCGCCGGTAGAACATCATCATTGTCACCACACCGTCATGCTGACGGAACTCATCCCCGACACCCTGCTGGATCGGAGTCCGGGGATCGTCATCGAGCCGAATGTGTGCAGAACACGGAGGTGCCATACGTTCGGTGCTTGGATCGGTCGGATCGTGAAGACGTACGACTACATCAACCGCATTGTCATAACGCTTCCTCTTACGGTCTACGAGGGTACGTGGACATCACTCTCCCCACTCGTTGCTATGCATCACCATGATCTTGCGTGTGCGTAGGAATTTTTTTGAAATTACTACGTTCCCCAACAGTGGCATCCGAGCCTAGGTTTTATGCGTTGATGTTATATGCACGAGTAGAACACAAGTGAGTTGTGGGCGATATAAGTCATACTGCTTACCATTATGTCATACTTTGGTTCGGCGGTATTGTTGGATGAAGCGGCCCGGACCGACATTACGCGTACGCTTACGCGAGACTGGTTCTACCGACGTGCTTTGCACACAGGTGGCTGGCGGGTGTCAGTTTCTCCAACTTTAGTTGAACCGAGTGTGGCTACGCCCGGTCCTTCCGAAGGTTAAAATAACACCAACTTGACAAACTATCGTTGTGGTTTTGATGCGTAGGTAAGAACGGTTCTTGCTCAGCCCGTAGCAGCCATGTAAAACTTGCAACAACAAAGTAGAGGACGTCTAACTTGTTTTTGCAGGGCATGTTGTGATGTGATATGGTCAAGACGTGATGCTATATTTTATTGTATGAGATGATCATGTTTTGTAACTGAGTTATCGGCAACTGGCAGGAGCCATATGGTTGTCGCTTTATTGTATGCAATGCAATCGCCCTGTAATGCTTTACTTTATCACTAAGCGGTAGCAATAGTTGTAGAAGCAATAGTTGGCGAGACGACAACGATGCTACGATGGAGATCAAGGTGTCGCGCTGGTGACGATGGTGATCATGACGGTTGTGACGCCCGGATAATCAAGCTACAGTAACCTCTGCTAATGATGCCACGTCACCTCAATTATAGTTGCTAATCTCGAGTTAGTTCGAAACCGATTCAAATTCAAATTCAAAATCAGGCAAACGATAAAAGTTTTCAAATATTAAAACTAAAATGTTCGGAGTGAACCAAATATTGCATAGATAATTATGATGGGAAAACCGCACATTTATAAAATGTTTAAACACTATGAGATAAATAAAATAGTAGCAAAACAATTAATTAAATACCTTTTATAAATAATAAAATGTCAAACTAAGTTATTTGGGGTCTAGCTTTTTTTTTTGTGTGACTATGGACTAAGTTGAAATACTAAGTGTATATTTTACTAAATTAAAATGCAACTAAAATAAAGAAAGAAA
>NC_041393.1:1613902-1621603 GCF_002162155.2 Triticum dicoccoides | reverse complement strand
GGAGCCGCCCGCGGCCACCTGCCTCCGCACGGGACCACCGTCGAGCTCCCGCACGCCCTGGACCGCGCTTGGCCGCGCCCGACCGTGGCCGACCGCGCGCGCTCGCGCCCACGCCCCCTCTGACCGAGCCCGGCCATGGACGGTCCCCGCCCCCCTTGCTGCTGCACGCCCGCTGCCGCCGAACCTCGTCACCGGCCTTGTTTTCGGCCACCTCCAGCACCAACCACTAGCCCAACTCGATGCGCGCCAACGCGCTCATCCTTCTGATGCTCGTGGGTGACCAAGTGGTCACCGGAACGCAACTCCGGCGAGCCGCTACCGTGGTTCCCCTCCCCGCACGCCCACACGCCCTCCCCTGGACGCATCGTGGGCACGACCCCGCCGACGCCCTCCGTCGCCTCCGTGCGGGTGCGCGGCGCCCGCACCCGATAACGCCCGTGCGCCCGCTCGGGCTGCGCCCCGCGCCCGAACCCATTAGGCCTTGGGCCTATGACAAGTGGGCCACTGCCCAGAGAACGTTTCCAAAAAAAGGGGTTTTAAAAAGGAATAATAGAAAATAAATAATAACTAAAAATAAACTTAATTAATTAATTAATTAATTAAGTTAACTAATCCTAGTTAATTAATCTAATTAACATGTTAGTTTAAGTAAACAGTAATTAGTTTAACCTAAACCCTAACCAACCTAACAGTGTATGACAGGTGGGTCCCACTGGACCCACACATCAGTTTGACCAGTCAACACCTCTGTTGACTGCTGATGTCATGATGACGTCAGCAATCACTGTTTTGGATAATGTTGGGTTTAAATAAATAATTAAAATCAGAAAATGATTTAAATCTTTTAAAAATCATATCTTTTAATCCGTAATTCGGATGAAAATACTTTATACATGAAAGTTGCTCAGAACGATGAGACGAATTTGAATACGCAGCCCGTTTATCCTCCACGCATCCCTAGCATAGCGAACACGCAACTTTCCCCCTTCGTTTCATTTGTCCGAGAACGCGAAACACCGGGAATACTTTTCCGAATGTTTTCCCTTCACCGGTACCCCCTCGTACCGCGTTAGGGCACACCTAGCATCACGTTTTGTCATGTCATGCATCATTATGCATCTGTTTGCATTATATTTATTGTTTCTTCCCCCTCTTCTCTCGCTAGACACCGAGACCGACGCCGCTGCTACCCAGTACGACTACGGTGTTGACGACCCCTCTCTCTTGCCAGAGCAACCAGGCAAGCCCCCCCTTTTTGATCACCAGATATCGCCTACTCTTCTCTATACTGCTTGCATTAGAGTAGTGTAGTATGTTACTGCTTTTCGTTATTCCTATCCTGATGCATAGCCTGTCCTTGCTACTACTGTTGTTACCATTACCTGCTATCCTACTGCTTAGTATAGGATGCTAGTGTTCCATCAGTGGCCCTACACTCTTGTCCGTCTGCCATGCTATACTACTGGGCCGTGATCACTTCGGGAGGTGATCACGGGCATATACTATATACTTTACCCAGTTACATTACCTGTGGTACTGTTCGGAGATGGGGGCTGAAGGGGCAGGTGGCTCCATCCCGGTAGAGGTGGGCTTGGGTTCCCGACGGCCCTCGACGGTTACTTTGAGGCGGAGCGACAGGGCAGGTTGAGACCACCTAGGAGAGAGGTGGGCCTGGCCTTGGTCGGCGTTCGCGGACACTTAACACGCTTAACGAGATCTGGGTATTTGATCTAAGTCTGGCCATTTGGTCTATACGCACTAACCATCTACGCGGGAGTAGTTATGGGTATCCCGGCATCGTGGTATCAGCCAAAGCCTTCGTGACGTCAGCGACTGAGTGGCGCGCGCCGGATTGGACCGTAAGCCTGCTCTTGTATTAAGGGGGCTAGTTCTGCTTCCGGCCGCGTTCGCAACGTGCAGGTGTGCTAAGGGCGATGGGCCCAGACCCCTGTGCGCTTAGGTTTAGACCGGCGTTCTGACCTCTCTATTGTGCCTAGGTGGGGCTGCGACGTGTTGATCTTCCACGGCCGGGCATGACCCAGGAAAGTGTGTCCGGCCAAATGGGATCAAGCGTGTTGGGGTATGTGGTGCACCCCTGCAGGGAAGTTAATCTATTCGAATAGCCGTGATCTTCGGTAACAGGACGACTTGGAGTTGTACCTTGACCTTATGACAACTAGAACTGGATACTTAATAAAACACATCCTTCCAAGTGCCAGATACAACCGGTGGTCGCTCTCTCACAGGACGACGAGGGAAGGATCACCGGTTAGGGTTATGCTATGCGATGCTACTTGGAGGACTTCAGTCTACTCTCTTCTACATGCTGCAATACGGAGGCTGGCAGAAGCGTAGTCTTTCGACAGGATTAGCTATCCCCCTCTTATTCTGGCGTTCTGCAGTTCAGTCCACCGATATGGCCTTTACACATATACCCATGCATATGTAGTGTAGCTCCTTTCTTGCGAGTACTTTGGATGAGTACTCATGGTTGCTTTCTCCCTCTTTTTCCCCTATCCCTTCTACCTGGTTGTCGCAACCAGATGTTGGAGCCCAGGATCCAGACGCCACCGTCGACGACGACTCCTACTACACCGGAGGTGCCTACTACTACGTGCTGCTCGCTGACGACGACCAGGAGTAGTTTAGGAGGATCCCAGGCAGGAGGCCTGCGCCTCTTTCAATCTGTATCCCAGTTTGTGCTAGCCATCTTATGGAAACTTGTTTAATTTATGTCTGTACTCAGATATTGTTGCTTCCGCTGACTCGTCTATGATCGAGCTCTTGTATTCGAGCCCTCGAGGCCCCTGGCTTGTAAATATGATGCTTGTATGAATTATTTTATTTGTAGAGTTGTGTTGTGATATCTTCCCATGAGTCCCGGATCTTGATCGTACACGTTTGCATGTATGATTAGTGTACGATTAAATCGGGGGCGTCACAAGTTGGTATCAGAGCCGACTGCCTGTAGGAATCCCCCTTTCCAACTCCTTGGCCGAAGTCGAGTCTAGTCATTGAAAAACTTTTACTAACATGGCTGTGCGGCTTACGGGCCCACGTCGCCATCTGGGTGGTATTAGGATCTTTTACTCCTCGATCCTTACTCTGGGACTCTGAACTCTCTTCTATTCGGGTTAAATGAATTTTGCTAAATCTAACATTAGGATCTCGTTATCACTTTCACCCGGAGAGCCCCTTATTACTGATGATCGTCTGCTGCACGTGAAGACCCTGAAGATACTCTCCGCTGTTAACCCGAGAACTTGTGTTCATCGCGTTTGCAATTCCCCTTCCACCGTCAACCCTTATGGATAACTACTTGCAGTTGTTATTCTTACATTCATCTATAGTTGATCTTGTTATTATAAGATACCCCGAAATACTCGTCGTTGTTTCGATACTCCTTGAGCTTACCGCCTTGCTGTTCCTTGTCACCTGAATACCCCTACAGATAATTCCTCGCACTTATCGAGTATCCGCTCATTCCCAGTTGCTCATGTGTTTTGCAAAAGACTTCGAAATACCATTCGATCTTCCAAAAATCTTGAGCATCCTCTTGCTCTTGAAATTCTTGCTTGCTTGCATTATGGTTAATCCCATAAGTCTCGTAATCTTATTGGCATCTCTTGTCATTATCATTTTGAGTCCGTTGATTCAATTTGATGTGAATGCTCGCAATTCTCAATCAGATCCTAGAATTCAACCTTCCGGCTCAGACGTCATTTTGAATAGGAGCTAGTTCTCGACCAATCAAATTGCCGTCGATTGTGCCCCTAAGTCTATTCAACTTATCCACCCTTGATCAGATGCATCTGCTTCTGATCCTTCGATTTGGAATCATAATACCTTTGCATTTAAGCTTGGAATTATTCAGATGATTCCACAACCTGTTGCATTTGCATTCTTTCCTCTTCTGGTTGAGTATCGATGCTCACATCAGATCCTTTGAGGACCACCGGATCCTTTGTTGGATTTTATCCAATAGCGTCCTTCATATTCAATCCATTTGGAAGTTCTTTCTCCATTGGTAAATCCTATCCTCTGATTAACCAACCATGCTCTGATTTCAAGCTTGTGGTATTTACTATTGAAGCTTGTGGTATATGTTTCCACGATACCCTGACGGGTTGAACATATGCTTTTTTCTAATCTGTGTGAACCCGGAACCTACTACGGGTCATACTCTACTGGTGTTATGACGAATAAAATTGTCAACACCATAACTTCGTTGAAGGCGAGAAGTAAATGAAAGGTTATGCATTAAAGAAGTGGGAGTCGACCTTGAACTTTGTGTTCATGCCCATGGACATGATGTAGATCCTATCATAGAAGCTTCTTGCAATATTAACTATTTCCTTGATATGACATCATCTGGTACCTATGTATTGATCATTTGCAATCATGATCCCGACCACATTTTCTCCTTGATTCCATTTCTCAGACAAGTTAAACACTTGTCTTTTGTTGATCGATACATCTCTGCAGCCTCTATTTTTGATCTTCCTCGAGTATTAACCTCTGGTATCTCGAGTACTGTGTTGCTTCCTGCGAGACTTCATCTAGTATTGTTTCTCACCGATCTCGGATCCCCCCAGGTTCTGAGATATTAGTCACTCGAGAACACCGATAAGTGAATCGATCCCGCACTCTGATTCAATAACTCTAAGTAATTCTTGTGGCTTACGAGTTTAATAATCCTTTAAGTCATTCCTAGCCTGATCGACTATATCATTATCGTGCTAAATTTTAACTGCTACCTGGTCCTTAATCTCGGAGCACCACTTTCGATGATGAGCTAAGCTTACATCGATCTTCCTCGTCATATCAGTTCACCTTGAGCAACAAGCTTGATTTAAAGTTTGTGTCCTACCCATGGTTCCAATGACCTTCCGCTTCATCATTTCTTTGACTCGATGTCGTTGCTGATTGTTTACATCTTGAAATCTCTCGACAAATGTGTCGTGAACATCATCAACCTTATGAGGTCTTCCATGTTATCTATCGAATTCTTGATGAGAAATAGCATCCTTTGCCCTCGATGATTTGGGTTATCGTCGACAACATTATTGCATTCCCTCCAACACAAAACTTGTTCCTGTTTTGTGTTGTACCTTGAGTTCCTTGCTATCCAACTTATGTTATGTTCTACCGCGGAGTATTACCATATTTGATGTCAAGAATGTTGTGAGGATTGCTCCACCACTTAAGAATTCTTGGTATAGTGATACTTCTCACCATGACCATTCTTTCTTGGTCCTCGTATTGATTCCAACCGGGGTACCAACAAGTGAACGGTGCTGTTTGGATTTTGCCCTACTAGCAACCCTATTGCTTTGGAGTTAATGATCGATAATTCATTCTTAGCCTATCGGTTGCTGAACCACCATTCTAACGTTGATCATGCTACTATAAGCCCACATTTCGGTTGCACCTTTCAACTATGATTGATGGTGTATGTTTTCCTAGAGCATACAAAATTATATCATTTGAATTGACTAGTGTCATCCTCTTGTTCACATTATTGTGGAAAGCCATCCGTTTGAAATTCTCGATGAATTGTCGCTGATGCCCATCAGCCAACTTCTCATCCCCTCCTTGGTTTAATGATGAACTATTATTCCAGGAACCCTCTCCCATAGTTCATTTCCCTGAGAACCTTACAATGACATCTCGACAATTTGTGTTGCGCCTTTCTTCTTAGGCATCCTGAATCTGAGTTATCCTAACACCAATCAGATCTGAATCCTGGTCAGATATGATGGTTGGAACATATTTCCAAGAGTTATAACAATGGTCTTTATGTGACCCGGTAAGGTGTTGTCATGCCTAGCACACCTGGCCGAAGGCCCTATTGTTATAGTTTCCTTTTCAGCAAGGCTATCCTTTCTTCCATGAGGAAATTGTAAGACTTATTCTATAGGTTGTTCCTGATGGATCCTTTTTGTTTCCAAAGTCTGATCTTCACCTGTTGACCATGTCAATGCTATCTCGAAGCATGTCTATGCTACTCCGATTTTCAATAAGAACAATTGAAGCACCATGCTAAATGTTGTTGAAATTAACCAAACACCGTTGTATGGGTATTGTCATGAAATTTCTTTCCCCTTCCTAAAGAGTTTTTATTATATCCTGCCAAGGATATCATGCTCTGCTTGTCCTTGGGGAGGATATACCCCTGATATATGTGTTTAAACACATTTTCCTTTCCGTTATTTGGTTTAACCTTTCTTGTGATCTATATGATCTAAGCAGTAATATTCTCCTGCTTATGTGTATACCTCGGTGTACAATTCTGTCAGCAAGACCCTGTTACTGTTGTTGATGACATTTCGGTAGCCACCGATGGACGGGAACCTTGCCTATTGGCCCGCCTCGTTCAACAAGCAGGAAAATGGTTCTCTTCGTCCCTCGCCCTTGGTATCGATGTTGTTGCCGACATAACTGACAGACTTTCCTCTGACATGCCTTGCTATCATGACCATGCAAGATGTCAACGCCCATCCCTATTTTAACCCACATGGTGGGCCCATAACCCACAGTTCCACAGGATCGAAACCTGACTCTCCTGTACACCCTGTTGTCAAAGTTATTCCTCGTGCTTGACTTTGTATGTAATTCACGGGCCACCTACCTGTTGATCTATTCTGGTATAAGACGCAATACTTATTCCCAATTGCTTTGAACCGCTTTCACGCCCTGTAACAGGCATCGAACGATTGTCTATCCGCTTGAAACTTCTTATTGTACCGTCTTACTTTGCTCTCGATGTGTTTCATTTGTTCAACTCGAGAGATAGTCATGTGTTCATTCATGGGATAACCCTAGATGATTACCCCTTATAGCATCCTATCGTTATCAACCTTCCCCTTACCTATTCGTAAGTACGATGGAGTTCCCGAAGAAAGGATGCCGACTTCCTCATGATTACCTGAAGCAGAGAAGTGAAGACAACAATGTAATGGATAGACCTCCTCGAGAAGAGTAACCAAGACCAACAAGACCCGTTAGAAATTCGCAACCTAATCCCTTCCCCGCACTTCCCCTCTTAAATCTCGGGACGAGATTTCTTGTAGTGGAGGAGAATTGTGACGCCCGGATAATCAAGCTACAGTAACCTCTGCTAATGATGCCACGTCACCTCAATTATAGTTGCTAATCTCGAGTTAGTTCGAAACCGATTCAAATTCAAATTCAAAATCAGGCAAACGATAAAAATTTTCAAATATTAAAACTAAAATGTTCGGAGTGAACCAAATATTGCATAGATAATTATGATGGGAAAGCCGCACATTTATAAAATGTTTAAACACTATGAGATAAATAAAATAGTAGCAAAACAATTAATTAAATACCTTTTATAAATAATAAAATGTCAAACTAAGTTATTTGGGGTCTAGCTTTTTTTGTGTGTGTGACTATGGACTAAGTTGAAATACTAAGTGTATATTTTACTAAATTAAAATGCAACTAAAATAAAGAAAGAAAGAAATAATAAAGGAAAACAGAAAACAAACAAAAGAAAAAAAAGGAAAAGAGAGAAAGGCCCCCCCCCCACTGGGCTTCGGCCCAGCAGGCCGGCCCGTTCGGCCACCGGCCCAACCGGCCACACCCCTCGCTTGCCCTTATCCCCCGTAACCCTAACCCACCAAACCGCAGCACCTCCCAGTTCCCCCCCCCCCACGATCCCCACGCTCCTCTCCT
>NC_041393.1:1613592-1613892 GCF_002162155.2 Triticum dicoccoides | reverse complement strand
CACAATTTTATAAAATGCCTAAGTGTTTATAAATAAATAAAAACAGAAAAGAAAATAAATAAAAGGAAAACAGAAAACAAACAAAAAAAAGGAAAAGAGAGAAAGGCCCCCCCCCACTGGGCTTCGGCCCAGCAGGCCGGCCCGTTCGGCCACCGGCCCAACCGGCCACACCCCTCGCTTGCCCTTATCCCCCGTAACCCTAACCCACCAAACCGCAGCACCTCCCAGTTCCCCCCCCCCCACGATCCCCACGCTCCTCTCCTCCTACCCCCGATCCAGATCGAGATCAGGGCCCTCGCC
>NC_041393.1:1581749-1613134 GCF_002162155.2 Triticum dicoccoides | reverse complement strand
GCCACCTGCCTCCGCACGGGACCACCGTCGAGCTCCCGCACGCCCTGGACCGCGCTTGGCCGCGCCCGACCGTGGCCGACCGCGCGCGCTCGCGCCCACGCCCCCTCTGACCGAGCCCGGCCATGGACGGTCCCCGCCCCCCTTGCTGCTGCACGCCCGCCGCCGCCGAATCTCGTCACCGGCCTTGTTTTCGGCCACCTCCAGCACCAACCACTAGCCCAACTCGATGCGCGCCACGCGCTCATCCTTCTGATGCTCGTGGGTGGCCAAGTGGTCACCGGAACGCAACTCCGGCGAGCCGCTACCGTGGTTCCCCTCCCCGCACGCCCACACGCCCTCCCCTGGATGCATCGTGGGCACGACCCCGCCGACGCCCTCCGTCGCCTCCGTGCGGGTGTGCGGCGCCCGCACCCGATAACGCCCGTGCGCCCGCTCGGGCTGCGCCCCGCGCCCGAACCCATTAGGCCTTGGGCCTATGACAAGTGGGCCACTGCCCAGAGAACGTTTCCAAAAAAAGGGGTTTTAAAAAGGAATAATAGAAAATAAATAATAACTAAAAATAAACTTAATTAATTAATTAATTAATTAACTAAATTAATTAAGTTAATTAATCCTAGTTAATTAATCTAATTAACATGTTAGTTTAAGTAAACAGTAATTAGTTTAACCTAAACCCTAACCAACCTAACAGTGTATGACAGGTGGGTCCCACTGGACCCACACATCAGTTTGACCAGTCAACACCTCTGTTGACTGCTGATGTCATGATGACGTCAGCAATCACTGTTTTGGATAATGTTGGGTTTAAATAAATAATTAAAATCAGAAAATGATTTAAATCTTTTAAAAATCATATCTTTTAATCCGTAATTCGGATGAAAATACTTTATACATGAAAGTTGCTCAGAACGACGAGACGATTTTGAATACGCAGCCCGTTTATCCTCCATGCATCCCTAGCATAGCGAACACGCAACTTTCCCCCTCCGTTTCATCTGTCCGAGAACGCGAAACACCGGGAATACTTTTTCGAATGTTTTCCCCTTCACCGGTACCCCCTCGTACCGCGTTAGGGCACACCTAGCATCACGTTTTGTCATGTCATGCATCATTATGCATCTGTTTGCATTATATTTATTGTTTCTTCCCCCTCTTCTCTCGCTAGACATCGAGACCGACGCCGCTGCTACCCAGTACGACTACGGTGTTGACGACCCCTCTCTCTTGCCAGAGCAACCAGGCAAGCCCCCCCTTTTTGATCACCAGATATCGCCTACTCTTCTCTATACTGCTTGCATTATAGTAGTGTAGTATGTTACTGCTTTTCGTTATTCCTATCCTGATGCATAGCCTGTCCTTGCTACTACTGTTGTTACCATTACGTGCTATCCTACTGCTTAGTATAGGATGATAGTGTTCCATCAGTGGCCCTACACTCTTGTCCGTCTGCCATGCTATACTACTGGGCCGTGATCACTTCGGGAGGTGATCACGGGCATATACTATATACTTTACCCAGTTACATTACCTGTGGTACTGTTCGGAGATGGGGGCTGAAGGGGCAGGTGGCTCCATCCCGGTAGAGGTGGGCCTGGGTTCCCGACGGCCCCCGACGGTTACTTTGAGGTGGAGCGATAGGGCAGGTTGAGACCACCTAGGAGAGAGGTGGGCCTGGCCCTGGTCGGCGTTCGCGGACACTTAACACACTTAACGAGATCTGGGTATTTGATCTAAGTCTGGCCATTTGGTCTATACGCACTAACCATCTACGCGGGAGTAGTTATGGGTATCCCGGCGTCGTGGTATCAGCCGAAGCCTTCGTGACATCAGTGACTGAGTGGCGCGCGCCGGATTGGACCGTAAGCCTGCTCTTGTATTAAGGGGGCTAGTTCTGCTTCCGGCCGCATTCGCAACATGCAGGTGTGCTAAGGGCGATGGGCCCAGACCCCTGTGCGCTTAGGTTTAGACCGGCGCGCTGACCTCTTTGTTGTGCCTAGGTGGGGCTGCAACGTGTTGATCTTCCACGGCCGGGCATGACCCAGGAAAGTGTGTCCGGCCAAATGGGATCAAGCGTGTTGGGGTATGTGGTGCACCCCTGCAGGGAAGTTAATCTATTCGAATAGCCGTGATCTTCGGTAACAGGACGACTTGGAGTTGTACCTTGACCTTATGACAACTAGAACTGGATACTTAATAAAACACATCCTTCCAAGTGCCAGATACAACCGGTGGTCGCTCTCTCACAGGACGACGAGGGGAGGATCACCGGTTAGGGTTATGCTATGCGATGCTACTTGGAGGACTTCAGTCTACTCTCTTCTACATGCTGCAAGACGGAGGCTGCCAGAAGCGTAGTCTTTCGACAGGATTAGCTATCCCCCTCTTATTCTGGCGTTCTGCAGTTCAGTCCACCGATATGGCCTTTACACATATACCCATGCATATGTAGTGTAGCTCCTTGCTTGCGAGTACTTTGGATGAGTACTCACGGTTGCTTTCTCCCTCTTTTTCCCCTATCCCTTCTACCTGGTTGTCGCAACCAGATGTTGGAGCCCAGGATCCAGACGCCACCGTCGACGACGACTCCTACTACACCGGAGGTGCCTACTACTACGTGCTGCTCGCTGACGATGACCAGGAGTAGTTTAGGAGGATCCCAGGCAGGAGGCCTGCGCCTCTTTCGATCTGTATCCCAGTTTGTGCTAGCCATCTTATGGCAACTTGTTTAACTTATGTCTGTACTCAGATATTGTTGCTTCCGCTGACTCGTCTATGATCGAGCTCTTGTATTCGAGCCCTCGAGGCCCCTGGCTTGTAAATATGATGCTTGTATGACTTATTTTATTTGTAGAGTTGTGTTGTGATATCTTCCCGTGAGTCCCTGATCTTGATCGTACACGTTTGCGTGTATGATTAGTGTACGATTAAATCGGGGGCGTCACAACGGTGCTTCGATGGAGATCACAAGCACAAGATGATGATGGCCATATCATATCACTTATATTGATTACATGTGATGTTTATCCTTTATGCATCTTATCTTGCTTTCATTGACGATAGCATTTTAAGATGATCTCTCACTAATTATCAAGAAGTGTTCTCCCTGAGTATGCACCGTTGCCAAAGTTCATCATGTCCAGACACCACGTGATGATCGGGTATGATAAGGTCTACGTCCATCTACAACGGGTGCAAGCCAGTTTTGCACACGCGGAATACTCAGGTTAAACTTGACGAGCCTAGCATATGCAGATATGGCCTCGGAACACGGAGACCGAAAGGTCGAGCGTGAATCATATAGTAGATATGATCAACATAGTGATGTTCACCATTGAAAACTACTCCATCTCACATGATGATCGGTTATGGTTTAGTTGATTTGGATCACGTGATCACTTAGATGACTAGAGAGATGTCTGTCTAAGTGGGAGTTCTTAAGTAATATGATTAACTGAACTTAAATTTATCATGAACTTAGTCCTGGTAGTATTTTGCAAATTATGTTGATCAATAGCTCGCGTTGTTGCTTTCATATGTTTATTTTGATATGTTCCTAGAGAAAACTGTGTTGAAAAATGTTAGTAGCAACGATGCGGATTGGATCCATGATCTGAGGTTTATCCTCATTACTGCGCAGAAGAATTATGTCCTTGATGCACCGCTAGGTGACAAACCTATTGCAGGAGCAGATGCAGACATTATGAACGTTTGGCTAGCTCAATATGATGACTACTTGATAGTTTAGTGCACCATGCTTAACGGCTTAGAATCGGGACTTCAAAGACGTTTTTGAACGTCATGGACCATATGAGATGTTCCAGGAATTGAAGTTAATATTTCAAGCAAATACCCGAGTTGAGAGATATGAAGTCTCCAACAAGTTCTATAGCTAAAAGATGGAGAAGAATCGCTCAACTAGTGAGCATGTGCTCAGATTGTCTGGGTACTTCAATCGCTTGAATCAAGTGGGAGTTAATCTTCCAGATAAGATAGTGATTGATTGAATTCTCTAGTCACCATCACCAAGTTAGTACAACTTCATGGTGAACTATAATATGCAAGGGATGACGGAAGTTATTTCCAAGCTCTTCGTAATGCTGAAATCAACGAAGGTAGAAATCAAGAAAAACATCAAGTGTTGATAGTTAACAAGAACACTAGTTTCAAGAAAAGGGCAAAGGGAAAGAAAGGGAACTTCAAGTGGAAAGACAAGCAAGTTGTCACTCATGCGAAGAAGCCCAAAGCTGGACCATAGCCTGAAACTGAGTGTTTACACTGCAAAGGAAATGGTCAGTGGAAGTGGAAATGCCCTGAATATTTGGAGGATAAGAAGGATGGCAAATTGAACAAGGGTATATTTGATATACATGTTATTTATGTGTGCCTTACTATTGTTTATAGTAGCCCCTGAGTATTTGATACTTGTTCGGTTGCTAAGATTAGTAACTCGAAACAGGAGTTACATAATAAACAGAGACTAGTTGAGGGGAAGTGACGATGAGTGTTGGAAATAGTTCCAAGATTGATATGATCATCATCACACACTCCCTATATTTTCGAGATTAGTGTTAAACCTAAATAAATGTTATTTAGCGTTTGCGTTGAGCATGAATATGATTTGATCATGTTTATTGCGATACGGTTATTCATTTGAATATAAATAATAATTGTTATTCTGTTTACATGAATAAGACTTTCGATGGTTATACACCCAATGAAAATAGTTTGTTGGATCTCGATCGTAGTGATACACATATTCATAATATTGATGCCAAAAGATGCAAAGTTAATAATGATAGTGCAACTTATTTGTGGCACTGCCGTTTGGGTCATATCGTTGTAAAGCGCATGAAGAAACTCCATAAAGATGGATTTTCGGAATCACTTGGTTATGAATCATTTGATGCTTGCGAACCGTGCCTTTTTGGGCAAGATGACTAAAACTCTGTTCTTTGAAACAATGGAACAAGCTACTGACTTATTGGAAATAATACATACCGATGTATGCAATCCAATGGGTATTGATGCTCGTGGCAAGTATCGTTATTTTCTGACCTTCACAAGATGATTTGAGCAGATATGGGTATATCTACTTGATGAAACATAAGTCTGAAATAGTTGAAAAGTTCAAAGAATTTCAGAGTGAAGTGGAAAATCATCGTAACAAGAAAACTAAGTTTCTGCGATCTGATCGTGGAGATGAATATTTGAGTTACGAGTTTGGTCTTCAATTAAAACAATGTGGAATAGTTTCACAGCTCATGGCACCTGGAACACCACAACGTTATGGTGTGTCCGAACGTCGTAATCGTACTTTATTTTGATATGGTGCGATCAATGATGTCTCTTACCGATTTACCAATATCATTTTGGGGTTATGCATTAGAGACAGCTGCATTCACGTTTAATAGGGCACCATCTGAATCCGTTGAGACGACACCGTATGAACTATGGTTTAGCAGTAAACCTAAGCTGTCGTTTCTTAAAGTTTGGAGTTGCGATGCTTATATGAAAAAGGTTTTCAACCTGATAAGCTCGAACCCAAATCGGAGAAGTGCGTCTTCATAGAATACCCAAAGGAAACTGTTGGGTACACCTTCTATCACAGATCCGAAGACAAAACATTCGTTGCTAATAATGGATCCTTTCTAGAGAAGGAGTTTCTCTCGAAAGAAGTGAGTGGGAGGAAAGTAGAGCTTGATAAGGTAATTTGTACCTTCTCCCGAATTGGAAAGTAGTTCATCACAGAAATCTGTTCCTGTGACTAATACACCAATTAGTGAGGAAGCTAATGATGAAGATCATTAACTTCAGATCAAGTTACTACTTCAGGTCATGTAACCGAGTGAGATCCGCACCAGAGTGGTACGGTAATCCTGTTCTGGAGGTCATGTTACTTGACCATGACAAACCTACGAACTATGAGGAAGCGATGATGAGCCCAGATTCCGCGAAATGGCTTGAGGCCATGAAATCTGAGATATGATCCATGTATGAGAACAAAGTGTAGACTTTGATTGAGTTGCCCGATGATCGGTGAGTCATTAAGAATAAATGGATCTTCAAGAGGAAGACAGACGTTGATAGTAGTGTTACTATCTACAAAGCTAGAATTGTCGCAAAAGGTTTTCGACAAGGTCAAAGTGTTGACTATGATGAGAGTTTCTCACTCGTATCTATGCTTAAGTCTGTCTGAATCATGTTAGCAATTGCCGCATTTTATGAATTCTGGCAAATGGATAGACAAAACTGCATTCCTTAATGGATTTATTTAAGAAGAGTTGTATATGATGCAACCAGAAGGTTTTGTCAATCCTAAAGGTGTTAACAAAATGTGCAAGCTCCAGCGATCCATCTATGGACTGGTGCAAGCATCTCGGAGTTGGAATATACGCTTTGATGAGTTGATCAAAGCATATAGTTTTATACAGACTTGCGGTGAAGCCTGTATTTACAAGAAAGTGAGTGGGAGCACTACAAAATTTCTGATAAGTATATGTGAATGACATATTGTTGATCGGAAATAATGTAGAATTATTCTGCAAAGCATAAAGGAGAGTTTGAAAGGAGTTTTTTCAAAGAAAGACCTCGGTGAAGCTGCTTACATATTGAGCATCAAGATCTATAGAGATAGATCAAGACGCTTGAAAAGTTTTTTCAATGAGTACATACCTTGACAAGATTTTGAAGTAGTTCAAAATGGAACAGTCAAAGAAAGAGTTTCTTGCCTGTGTTACAAGGTGTGAAATTGAGTAAGACTCAAATCCTGACCACAGCAGAAAATAGAAAGAGAATGAAAGTCATTCCCTATGCTTCAGTCATATGTTCTATAAAAGTATGCCATGCTATGGACCAGACCTATTGTATACTCTGCCCTAGTTTGGCAAGGGAGTACAATAGTGATCTAGGAGTAGATCACTGGACATTGGTCAAAATTATCCTTAGTGGAATAAGGATATGTTTCTCGATTATGGAGGTGACAAAAGGTTCGTCGTAAAGGGTTACGTCGATACAAGTTTTGGCACTGATCCAGATGACTCTAAGTCTTAATGTGGATACATATTGAAAGTGGGAGCAATTAGCTAGAGTAGCTCCGTGCAGAGCATTGTAGACATAGAATATTTGCAAAATACATATGGCTCTGAATGTGACAGACCCGTTGACTAAACTTCTCTCACAAGCAAAACATGATCATACCTTAGTACTCTTTGGGTGTTAATCACATAGCGATGTGAACTAGATTATTGACTCTAGTAAACCCTTTGGGTGTTGATCACATGACGATGTGAACTATGGGTGTTAATCACATGGTGATGTGAACTAGATTATTGACTCTAGTGCAAGTGGGAGACTGAACGAAATATGCCCTAGAGGCAATAATAAAGTTATTATTTATTTCCTTATTTCATGATAAATGTTTATTATTCATGCTAGAATTGTATTAACCGGAAACATGATACATGTGTGAATACATAGACAAACTTAATGTCACTAGTATGCCTCTACTTGACTAGCTCATTAATCAAAGATGGTTATGTTTCCTAACCATAGACATGTGTTGTCATTTGATTAACGGGATCACATCATTAGAAGAATGATGTGATTGACTTGACCCATTCTGTTAGCCTAGCACTTGATCGTTTAGTATGTTGCTATTGCTTTCTTCATGACTTATACAAAGTTCCTACAACTACGAGATTATGCAACTCCCGTTTACCGGAGGAACACTTTGTGTGCTACCAAACGTCACAACGTAACTGGGTGATTATCAAGGTGCTCTACAGGTGTCTCCGAAGGTACATGTTGGGTTGGCGTATTTCGAGATTAGGTTTTGTCACTCCGATTGTCGGAGAGGTATCTCTGGGCCCTCTCGGTAATACACATCACTTAAGCCTTGCAAGCATTATAACTAATGAGTTAGTTACGGGATGATGTATTACGGAACGAGTAAAGAGACTTGCCGGTAATGAGATTGAACTAGGTATTGGATACCGATGATCAAATCTCGGGCAAGTAACATACCGATGACAAAGGGAACAACGTATGTTGTTATGCGGTTTGACCGATAAAGATCTTCGTAGAATATGTAGGAACCAATATGAACATCCAGGTTCCAGTATTGGTTATTGACCGGAAACAGTTCTCGGTCATGTCTACATAGTTCTCGAACCCGTAGGGTCCGCACGCTTAACGTTTCAATGACAGTTTTATTATGAGTTTATGAGTTTTGATGTACCGAAGGAGTTCGGAGTCCCGGATGAGATCGGGGACATGACGAGGAGTCTCAAAATGGTCGAGACGTAAAGATCGATATATTGGACGACTATATTCGGACTTCGGAAAGGTTCCGAGTGATTCGGGTATTTTTCGGAGTACCGGAGAGTTACGGGAATTCGCCGGGAGAAGTATTGGGCCTTATTGGGCCATACGGGAAAGAGAGAGGGGCTGCCTAGGGCAGGCTGCGCCCCCCCCCCCCCAAGGCCTAGTCCGAATTGGACTAGGGGGAGGGGCCGCACCCCCTCCTTCCTTCCGTTCTCTCTTCCCTTTCCTTCTCTCCTACTCCTACTACATGGAAGGGCTCCTAGTTGTACTAGGAAAGGGGGAATCCTACTCCCGGTGGGAGTAGGACTCCCCTAGGGCGCGCCATAGAGAGGGCCGGCCCTCCCCCTCCTCCACTCCTTTATGTACGGGGGCAGGGGCACCCCATAGACAAATAAGTTGATCTACGGATCGTTCCTTAGCCGTGTGCGGTGCCCCCCTCCACCATATTCCACCTCGGTCATATCGTCGCGGAGTTTAGGCGAAGCCCTGCGCCGGTAGAACATCATCATCGTCACCACACCGTCGTACTAACGGAACTCATCCCCGACACCCTGCTGGATCGGAGTCCGGTGATCATCATCGAGCCGAACGTGTGCAGAACACGGAGGTGCCGTACGTTCGGTACTTGGATCGGTCGGATCGTGAAGACGTACGACTACATCAACCGAGTTGTCATAATGCTTCCTCTTACGGTCTACGAGGGTACGTGGACATCACTCTCCCCTCTCGTTGCTATGCATCACCATGATCTTGCGTGTGCGTAGAATTTTTTTTGAAATTATTACGTTCCCCAACAAGGAAGAGCCAAGCATGAAGTCAATTAATGGCTGTGCTCTCAAACCTCACGTCTCTCACCGGTCTAAGGCTAATAAGTTGCAGTAATTTAAAAGTGGACGGATTCAATCCTCTCATTGCAGTCAACCTCATACGACTGCAAGTGCATGGTTGCAACACCTTAGCAGCATATATGCTCTCAAAGGTGGCCTTTCAGAGGGCCAAATTATTGCCTGCAGGTTCGTTTCGATTGGAGGTTCTCAGGGTGGATGACATCTCTGGATTGCTTGTTGCTCCTGTTTGCAACCTCCTTGCCCTGGCCCTCCGCATACTTGAATTCAGGTCTGATGGTAGGACGGAAAGCTTCACGGAAGAGCAAGATAAAGCGCTGCAGCTCCTCACCTCCCTCAAGAAACTACATTTTTTTCATTTGTGAGGGTCTGCAGTCCCTTCCTCAAGGGTTACATCGCCTTTCTTCTCTCAAGGAGTTACTTGTCCTTCGGTGTAGAAAAATCCGATCGATGCCCAAGGAGGGCCTCACGGTTTCGCTGAGAAAACTAGAGATGAATGGTCGCAGCGCTGAGATAGACGAGCAAATTGAGAAAATCAAAAGAGCCAAACCATATTTATACGTCGTAGGTAACACTTGTCGCCTCCCTATTTCGTTTTTATATTTCTGACGAAGTGAGGTTTATTATTCGCCATCCATATTTCTACCTCATCTTAACCACTGTGGTCAAATCTTTTGCAATCTTTTGTGCACACAAGTTGTCAAGCCTGCACATTAATCTATGTTGCCTCCCAATTTTGTTTTTCTATTTCTGAAGCAAGGTTTATTCTCCATATCTATACCTCATCTTAACTCGTCAAATCTTACAGACTAGCAGGTTCCACTCCACCATGTTGCTTCCACTCCACCATGTTGCAATCAATCTTTTGTGCACACAAGTTGTCAACCAAATCTTCATTCTGCAACGCTAGCTGTGAGGTCTTCATTCTGCTACATGATCGATATTTCTCTGCAAGTCAAATCTCCCAAGTATCTGCAGTCCAAGACTTTGTCACAGGTGACCGTGAGACCAACGGACTCGCCGTTTTGGAAGGGGCTTATGAGAGTTAAGGCTGCCTTCTTTAATAGAACAAAGTTTATTGTCGGTAATGGCAACAATACTCGCTTCTCGGAGGATACTTGGCTTGGTGATACGCCATTGGCGCTCCAGTACCCGTCCCTGTATCATATTGTTCAACGACGTGATGCGCTGGTTGCAACGATTATGCAGTCCATTCCCCTTAATATCCAGTTTCGGAGGATGCTTGTCGGTCATAGGTGGGAAGCGTGGCTTCATTTGGTGACTAGACTGATGGAGGTTCAGTTAGCTCATCAGCCCGATCAGTTGTGTTGGGAACTTACTAGATCTGGAACGTTCACGGTTAAGTCGATGTATATCGATGTCATCAACTCTAGTGTCATACCTAGTTCCAAACATGTTTGGAAAGTTAAAGTTCCTTTGAAGATTAAAGTGTTTATGTGGTTTGTGCATAAACAAGTCATTTTAACAAAGAACAACTTGGTTAGGCGCAATTGGACAGGCTCTACTAGGTGTAGCTTGTGTGATCGGGACGAGACCATTAAGCACCTCTTCTTTGAGTGCCCGTTGGCGAGAGTTTTGTGGCGCACTGTGTAAATTGCCTTTAACATTACTCCTCCGGATTCGGTAGATTCGTTGTTTGGAACGTGGCTTGCTGGGATAGAGTCCAATACAGCTGGACACATCCGTGTAGGAGTATGTGCATTGTTATGGGCAATTTGGAACTGCAGGAATGATTTGGCTTTTAACAGAACAACAATTATTCATTTTTTGCAGGTTTTATTCCGAGCTACGGCGCTGATCCGTTTGTGGTCCTTACTCACTCCGACGGAGGCCAGGGAGCGTTCGGTTACTGGATCTGTCCGGTAGGAGATGGTAGTGCGGGATATCTTCAACCGGTTTGGATGGCGGTCATGTAATAGGATAGGCGATTAGTTTTCTTATCTATTTTTTACCAGCCGGTTGTGGCTCTGTGGCATTTTTGTCTTTTGCGTTGAGGCTCTGTATGAGCTCGCCTTTTTTTACTTTTCCAGACTTTGAGATCTTGTCGAACCTCTTTATTTATAAATGTGGCCGTATGCATCATTCTGATGCAGAGGCCGGAGCCCCCCTTTTCTAAAAAAAAAGTCAAATCTGCCGGTTAGTACCCCCCAGAACCAAATTTCTGATCCTTAACTTATGACTGCATTCACGGTGCAAAGCAACCACTTTGGCTTGCTTATTTATCTTTTTCTCCCGCTTGCTTTCTCTAGTTTACAATATGTGCTTAATTTATGACTGCAACCACAGCCCAACGCACGTTCTTTTCATCCACTTCTTTTTGTTCACCGTTGGTGTTGAGATCGATACACCGTCAGGCTTGTGTTCCCTATGTGAAATAAAAAGGGCGTGTGAAACATGACTCACTCACTTGGTACCCATCAAGAAGAAGAGGCTTAGCTGAGGGTGGAAGCATGGAATTATCAAGGACATGCTAATTTAACTGAACAGAACATGCTAATTTAACTGTTGGCATCAGTAGCAGCGAGGAAGAGGTATTTAACTGCCTGCTGTTACTCAAAAAGAAGATTTTCTTTCTTTTCTTACCATGAATTGAATGAATCAAGTGGCTTTACTTCCTCTTTCTTGAATCCTTTCCTTTGACAGGATGCTGCTGCTGCTGCTTTGTAAAAATTTATATATGTGATGTCTTGTCTTGGTGGTACATTTATCTTACGGATTCCTACTATCGCAAAGTGAAATTGAATTGAGTTACACTCTACTCCCTCCGTCCGGTGAAGAGTGTACATCTAGAAACTTTTGGACAAATTATGGAGTTGAGTAAAAAATGCATTGTAAAGGTGCAAACCACCATCTCTCTCCTCTTTAATTACCCAACCCCCAATGAGTTAAGTGCGTGTAGAAACTAAGAAGACCATGTGTAGATTGCTATTGGTCTTGATTACCGTGTGATGAGAGAGAAGTATTTTTTCCCACTTTAAAGTGCATTGGGAAGATAGAAGTACACTCTTTTGTGGACAAATTTTGAAGCTAAATGTACACTCTTCACCGGACGGAGGGAGTACTGAAAGTACTGTACCCGGCTACAATCTTGCACGGCGATTGCATGCATACAGGTTTAGGTTTGATTGGCTGACATTGATCCTTGACACAAAGGTAACGAATGATTGGGTGTTTAAGTTACCTTAGAGTGCTTTGTTCATACTCTGTCTGACCCAAGTTCATTTATTTACCATAAAACTATTTTATTTTATGATATACAGGACATGGAGGTTCTGCTGATTCAGAACAAGCAAACAAACAAACAAACAGAAGTGAAGCTGATATGCTGAAAGGTCAGTACGTCACACTCTGTGCTCATTTTTTGATTTTCCCAAACGTGTTGATAATGCTCAAACTGCTATGCACTGAACATTGTAATCTCTGAATTACTTGAATCCGTCGCCAGAATGTTGCTGCTTTCGAAGTGCCACATTCCACAAGCACCAGCTGATATAATTGTCTTGAAGTCTGAGTAGTGAATTTCACAGCTGATTCAGAGCAAACAAACAAACAGAACAGAAATTAAGCAATTGTCTTGATATGCTGAAAGGTCAGTAGTACTTGACACTTTGTATTGGGGAATCTTTGGAATAAGTAAATAATTCCAAATACTCAAAAATCATTGGAGATATAGTATTGGTTCGTAGTCATGATCAATAAACAAAAGTTGGTATCTGGGTTAACTAAATACAGTACTAGTACAAGCTAGCAAGTTGTCTGGCTTAATGAAATCTGCTCCACTGTTTTTTTAGCTCAAGTTTCTTAATTCCTTTAGGTTTGTATGCAATTGTTCCAATGCGGTGTAGCCTCTAAATTAAACCTGCTCATTTAACTGCAGCTCAATTACCACCTAAGCTTCCGGTGCTAATGTGGTTTTGGCTTATTCAAATCAAATCAATCAGGGGTTAATTCCTCAGTGGCAGCAATGTGAGTGCTTTCAGCTTTGGGCCCTTCCTGCTTCTCCTAGCTTGCCATCAGGAAAGGTTCTGGGAATTAATCAAGGTACATATGAAATTTGTTAGTATCTACTATCTTTGTATGGTCATCTACACATCTGTTTTGAATATATCCTTTTGCAGCTTCAGTCAGCCTTTAATCAGTGATGCCTTTCGATGTAGATGTTCAATGTCACACAGATTGGATTGGCTTTTGATTATTACTGGGAACGAGCATATTTATCAGGGATATAATATCCGGGATGGATAGTATCTGCTTTTGTTTTTCAAAATAAATAAATCAAGGTACACTTGAAATTTGTTATCTACTTTCTTTGTATGGTCATTTGGACTCATCTACACATCATCTGTTTCAGTCAGTCAGCCTTTAATCATTGATGATGCCTTTCAATGTTGATTGGTACAGTTTCATCAGAGCAGAAGGGAAGAGATCAAACTATTTCGTCAGTCACATTCTGCTGTTAGTGCTTGCAGAGAGCTTCGCTGGGGAGCAGCAATGAGCGGGATTGGGGCTGTGATTGCGGGCGGTGTGGAGAAGCAGATCGCCACTGGGGAGCTCAAGGAAGTGGGGAATTCCCTCGGAGCAGTTTCTTTGATGGTGAAAGAGTTGTGTCGATACTTACTGTTGTGATTCAGAAAGGAATGAAAGCCCATGGTTCGGCCTGATATATATGTTGGGAAACCGGGTCATCGGTGGGGTGGCGGCGCGTGGCGATCGAATTTTGCTGGTGAGCCCGATTTTGACTTGGGGGATGCTTCGGGCTGCCTTCGCGTGGTGGACCCTGCACATCAGCTAGCCCAGACGTTATGATTTCGTGTCGTTCGCCCATGACATCCTGCCTTCGTGTCGATTCCACGACCCTCACACATGTTGGGGGAGGCAGCGAGGAGACCGTGTTGGGTACAAGCGGAGGAAATTCGCCGTCGTCGATGCGCAGCAACATCGCCTCCCGCTGGAGCAACGGCGACATCAGCCCTACCTTCTATGGGAGCAACTAGGTCGTAGAGGTGCCAGATGGGGCTAGGGAGGAGGGGATTGCCGCGCCACCATCCAAGAGGACGTCCGGGCCGAGCATGCGCGACGACCGTGTCGGCACATCGTCATCCGGCGGGTCCGTGAGGAACTTTGGCGGCTCCGGCATGCCGACCGAGAGGGGCGGCCATGCTGGCCCATAAGAGGAAGGGGAGGGGCAAGGACGACTCTGATAGCCGCAGTAAAGTGTGTGTTTCTTGATCAAGCTTGCCCGTATCGTTCAATTGCAACTTTATTGTAGCAAATTTGCTTGAGTTGAAATTGAATGGAATTCTTGAGGAAATTTTCCCAAACAATTTTTGATGGCAAGAAATGTCAACTGCCCTATTATCACCAGGCTACATGATGAGGCAACTCACTGTTTGAACTGCTAAGGCAACACCGTTGACCATTTCATCATTTGAGCTGGTGACAAAACTCATGGCTTGGTTGTCCGAGGCTGCTCTACGTTCTCTCTTGTTGTTGGCTTGATTTTTGTTTCCTTTTTCTTTGGGTTTTTTTAATCATTTGAGCTTCCCCTTCTGTCAATGAAATTTTAGTATTTGCAATTTTTTTAAAAAACTTTTATTAACTTATGTTTAATTCTCTACATCATCTAGCTTGTGTTTACTTGATCCCTATCGCTACAACCTAAGCTCAATGGTGAGTTGTGGCTGCCCCTCTTTTAAAAAGAACCTCACCTCTTAGAAAACTGAGGTTGACAAAGTGCCAAGGCCTCGAGATATTACCAGATTGAATGGTTGGGACAGTTTATTTCTCTAGAAGAAATCTTAATCGCTGATTGCCCCAAGCTGTCATGTTTGCCTGAAAGTATACGGAGTCTCTCTACTTTGAAGAAACTGGAATGGAGAGATCTTCTTTGAAGAGGTGCCAAGGGGAGGATGCCCACAAGATTATATTTGGCACATCCCCACAGTCGAATTCATCTGAGCTTTTGTTGTACAAGACTGTTGGTCTCTTATGCAGAGCTGGTTCTCTGAGGCCATCGTCGCCCAGCCACCTCTCCATCTTTTCTCCTGATGGCTACTTGTTATGTGTTGCTGCTGTAGAGGAGACACTAGTAGAAAAAGGCCCATTTGTTCCGGTTCTTGAGGCCCATTTGTCCCGGTTCAGGAACCGGGACTAAAGGGTCGGTACTAAAGCCCCATACCTTTAGTCCCAGTTCTTATACCAACCGGGACTAAAGGGTCGGTACTAAAGCCTCATACCTTTAGTCCCAGTTCTTATACCAACCGGGACAGATGGGCCTCCATGTGGCCGCTGAGGCGAGCCTAGGCAGGAGGGCATTTAGTCCCGGTTGGTAGTACCAACCGGGACCAAAAGGCATCCACGCGTCAGCAGCTGGCAGGAGTTGAGATTTTTTTTGAAAGGGGTGGGTTTAGGGGGTTTTGGGGGGTTAATTTAGGGTGTTAGCTAGCTAATGGAGAGAAGTGTCCTCTCTTATCTCCGTGCTTGGTTTACCAGCGCTACTGCTATGCCTAAACATGACTTAGATTGAAGTGAAGGCAACATGTGGTGCATGTCGAAAGTAATACTAATCCTAACTTGATCAAGTTTGGATTAGTACTACTTTCAGCATGCACCACATGTTGCCTTCACTTCAATCCAATCCATATTCATTTCACCCACTGATATATAATAACTCTTCATGCTCGCATCATGCATCATCATAATAACAAGTCCTACCAATCATCATCATACAACTTCTACTCGTTATTAATAACAAGTCATACGATCATCATCCTCATAGTCATCGAACCAACCCTACTTAATTGTTCTTAGCACATGATCATGAGTATTAGGTAGGACCTAAATACCCTCTTTAAGGTAAAATAGCATAAAACAATATATGCCCTGACTCTCCATTATGGAGAATGGAGATCATCCTGTCTCCAATTCTTGCGCTTCGCTTCCTTTTGCTTCCAAGAACCTCCTTACGACTGTCCATACATTTTTTTCATTCTTCGACTACCATGTGTTCACCGGTTTTAGAAATCCGGTATGGACATGTGAGATTCGTAGGATGACCTGGCTGTATGTTCAAAACATCAATGCGACCATTCTGATTCATCAAATGAGGCACACAATCCATCAGGATTTTCTGTTGAAAAACATAGTAATAACTTCGTAGTTAGCAATGATGTACTAGTTTTAGAAGTATACAAAAGATGCACGGATGTCGTAATAGTAAAAAATCTTACCAGGGTATCTCCATAAAAGTTACCGTGGTTCAACACGTGCACTAGTGGCACGTATTGATCATAATTTGGAGAAGGAGTATGATAATAGGTATTGTAATTCTCAAGGTCAATACAAAATGTGATCAGATGATTTTTCTCCTGATAAGTTAATTCGGAGCCATTGGTGTAGTTGGCTTTGTCTACCATCTTCCGCACATTGTTTGAAGAATGAAAATAAGATGTCAATGGAAATAAGCTGTCAACTATTTTGAAATAAACAATATAAATTAGTTAATAACTATGTTTCAGAAACTCACATAGCGATAGAATTGGAAGCGTATCAACAAGGACCCAAATGTCCATATTGTCTTGCTCGATGTCAGGATCACCAAGATCCATGGTGACAAGCATATCCTCATAAAAATCATACATCTTGCAAAGTGCTTCCCAATTTGGGCAATCAAAATGGGTTACGCTCTGAGAATTGTACAGATTTACTTCAAAATCCATATCATGATGGGTCCTTAGGTGAATTTTCTTTGTTTTGAAATTTTCATGGTCTTCAAAACCCATCCTCTCCAAGACATAGCGTCTTGCATGGCATGGGATAAGCTAGTCAAATTGTAAAAGATGAAAAATACACATTGAAATAATTGAAGTCATGCTTAATTAATTATGAAAAAAACACTTGTCGTCGTTGCGTACCATTTCAGCATCGAAGGTCTGATGGAGCTTAATGCTAAAGCGCCAATCTTCGTCCAGGTGAGGCCTGTCACACAGACCTCGGTCTTCGTTGCACCAGTCGCACTCCCACGGGAGACTTTCGTCGTCCGAGTACGACATTTCCTATGTACATAATTCAAAGATTAAACTTGTACAATTAAATATATGTACTACAAAAACTAAATTAGATCATTATTATTCATCACGGGTTAACTATCGGTCTGTCGAGTCTTTTCTAGAAAACTCTCAGCTCACATGGTGTATATATTCGACCGTCGGTGATGGTAGCTCCTCCTTTCGTTCCTAGTGCATTACACCAAATTGTCTAGCACACGGAACGAAGGAGAAGTGATACGTCCATTTTTGCATCATGCTTTTATATCCATATTTATTGCATTATGGGCTGTTATTACACATTATGTCTCAATACTTATGGCTATTCTCTCTTATTTTATAAGGTTTACCATGAAGAGGGGGAATGCCGGCAGCTGGAATTCTGGCTGGAAAAGGAGCAAACGTTGGAAACCTATTCTGCACAGCTCCAAAAGTCCCGAAACTCCACGAAACAACTTTTTAGATTTAATAAGAATTTCTGAGCGAAAGAAATAGGCCAGGGGGCCCACACCCTGTCCAGGAGACAGGGGGGCGTGCCCTCCCTATAGGGCGCGCCCCCTATCTCCTGGGGCCCCTGGTGGGCCTCCGGCGTCCATCTTCTGCTATATCATCACTTTTACCCAGGAAAAAATCATGGGCAATCTTACGGGACGAAACTCCGCCGCCACGAGGCGGAACCTTGGCGGAATCAATCTAGGGCTCTGGCAGAGCTGTTCTGCCGGGGACACTTCCCTCCGGGAGGGGGAAATCATCACCAACGTCATCACCAACGATCCTCTCATCGGGAGGGGCTCAATCTCCATCAACATCTTCACCAGCACCATCTCCTCTCAAAACCCTAGTTCATCCCTTGTATCCAATCTTGTATGAAAAACCACAAATTGGTACCTGTGGGTTGCTAGTAGTATTGATTACTCCTTGTAGTTGATGCTAATTGGTTTACTTGGTGGAAGATCATATGTTCAGATCCTTTATGCATATTATTACTCCTCTGATTATGAACATGAATATGCTTTGTGAGTAGTTACGTTTGTTCCTGAGGACATGGGTGAAGTCTTGCTATTAGTAGTCATGTGAATTTGGTATTCGTTCGATATTTTGATAAGATGTATGTTGTCTTTTCCTCTAGTGGTGTTATGTGAACATCGACTACATGACACTTCACCATTATTTGGTCCTAGAGGAGGGGGCGCTGCCAAGCACGGCGGTGGTGTGAGGTCGATGGGAGGGCGGGGCGGCGGAGGCACGGGTCTGGGTCGGTGGTCGCTGGCGGTTCGAGAAAGATCGTCAACAGTGACTGGTGGGAGGTAGACGAAGGCCATCTGCCCGTTCCTTATAGATCGGACGGTTCATTAAAAAAATTAACTGACCTATTTATTTTCAGTCGACTGCTATCTTAGATATGACCACATGTGATGGTGTGCTGGAGGAGTACCTGCATTTCCTGTGCTCATATATTACAAAATCATACGGAGTAGAATTTAATTTTGTTTGCCATGCAATGTTGTAGAGCTATCATATGTCTCCTGTCATTTATTTTTAAGCCACCTGCTATCTGCTACTTTTGCAGTGCACTAGTTCTGCACACACTTCACCCATACTCTCACTATTGTGTTTTTATGCAAGGGTATTTCAGACTCTCCCGCCGAAAGAGAAGCAGCAAAGAAAAGAGAGAAGTCGCCCCAGCTTGGTATACGGGTAGGCAAGACACGTTACAACGCTATAAAGGGTGCAGTGTCAGCATATGGAGACGGTAAACGTAGCTCTGTAGTTGATGACCTCGCTCGCAATGAACCACCATCCCAGGTGCTTGCTTTAACTTCACGGTGTCATATGTGGTTGCATGTTGGTGTCTAGCTTGTATTCGAAAGGCCGAAGTCGGTCTTTATTAAGATAAGGAAAGATATTTTTTACATGAACCACCATCCCGTGAGCACCAGAAGACAAATAGCTAGTCAGGGCACTGGCCGAGCCAGTGACAAGCCCAGCAAAGATAGGCATCACCTGGAAGCCAACTAAAAAGCCGCGATGGTGGCGAAGCAGCCCGCCTCCCACCAGGCTCTCAGGTCCTAGATGATCATGTTCACCACTCCAGCCGGATGTCTAACTTGTATTGCTTCCAATTTGGTTAAATTGCATCTACTTAGCTTACACATTATACCTTTGAATATGACATGCCTTTCTGTTTTTGGTACATACTAGTACATCTGTGTATTAACCATGTTCTTACATCAAACTAATGTTCTTGTGTATCCCTCATCAATCACTTATGACGAGGCAGGCAGGCAAGGGGACTAATCCTCATTTAAAGAATGCAGCGTCAGCCTCCCGACATGATTCTCAAGAAATAGAAATGCTAGATGAAGATAGTGAACGTAGCTCTGTAGTTGATTACAGCATTTCCCCTACACTAGCATTGTAGGTGCTTGCTCTAACTTGGCAGCGTGATATGTGGTTGCATGTTGCATATGGTGTCTAGACTGTAATTCTTCCAATCTGGTTAAACTGCATGTGCTAGTCTGCTTAGCTTATACTCCTGTAAATGTGACATTATACCTGTTAATGTGACATGCCTTCCTGTATTTAGTACATAGTACATCTGTCTATTAAGCATGTCCTTACATAAAACTATTGTTTTTTTGTATCCTGCATCAATCAATATGACGAGACACCTTTAGTATATGCAGTGCGATATTAGTTGCATCTTTCATATGATTTATAGCATGCGCTGCTTCTAATTTGTTGAAATTCCATTTATGATGGGACGCTTTTAACTTGGCAGTCATATTGGTTGCATCTTTCATGTGGTGTCTAGCTTGCATTGCTTCTTATTTGCTGGAATGGTTTCTGCTTAGTTTACACAAACAGTTATGAACATGCCATGCCGTCCTGTTTTTCGTACATATTCCATCCTGGTATCATGTGTTTGCCTTACATCAAAGTAGTGATTGTCAGTATCATGAATGAATGAGTTCTGAAGAGAGAATTTTATTGCTTTTTCTTGTCGGTTTTACTTGACAATTCAAAATCAATAAAGCGGAAGGAAGTTAGCAAGGCAGCGGATAAAGGTGCTCCTTCCAAACGGAGGGCCTCTACAGTTTCTACTCCTCCACACCCCCAAGATGATTTCCAAGACAACACATGCATAGACACTCAACAAAGCTGTGTTTATGATGAGCACGTCTCCCCTAGTGCAGCATCACTGGTGATCCCTATAACTTGGCACTGTTATATGTGGTTGCATGTTATGTGTGATGTCTAGCTTGTATTGCTTCTAATTTTGTTGAATTCCATCTGCTTACTTTACACATTATACTTGAATAAGACACGTGTTCCTGTTTCTAGAACATACAATATCTGTCTATCACACCATGTTCTTACATCAAATTACTACTGTTGTGTAACCTGCAACAATCACTTATCATAAGACATGTTTGACTTCGGAGTGTGATATAGGTTACATCTCACATTCTTTTCTAGCTTGTACTACTAATTTGTTGAAATGGCACTTATGACGAGACAGTTTTAACTTGGTAGAGTGATATTATTTGCATCCTTCATATGGTGTCTAGCTTTCATTGCTTCTAATTTGTTGAAATGCCTTCTCCTTAGTTTACACATCATAAGCTGTGAATATGCAATGCTGTGAATATGCAATGGCACTAATGACGAGAGACCTCTAACATGGTAGTGTGATGTTGTTTGCATCTTGCATATGATTTATTTCTTGTACTGCTTCACATTTGTTCAAACGCCATTTATGCTGAGACACTGTTAACTTGGCAGAGCGATATTTGTAGCATCTTTCATATGGTGTCTACCTTCCATTGCATTGCTTCTAATTTGGTGAAATGTCTTCTTCTTAGTTTACACATCATAGTTCTGGTTATCTCTTCTGTCCTGTTTTTCATACATATTACATCCTCCTGTCATGTGGTTGTCTAACATCAAAGTTTTATCCGTCTACATCACGCATCAATTTGTTCTGAAGAACTAAATTTTATTCGTTTTTCTTGTTGGCTTGACTTAACATGGCACAGAGAAAGAGGAAGAAACAGAGAATGGCAGGGAATGAGAAGCGGATGAATCCTGCAGATTCTGCTGGTACTGATGGTGCAATAGAAGGTGAAAGTCCAGCGGAAAATTCTACAAACACGACATCCCATGCTACACGAACTGCAAAAAACGCCAAACAGAAACAAATAGCTGCCACCAAACAAGCAGAGACAACCCTAGTTCTTGCAACACCTACCACAGTACTACCAGCTGCACGACATACTCGTGCGTCAACTGAGCTAGCAGCACGTTCCCAAGCTCCCTTGCCACCTGACACTACTTCCCAAGCACTCTTGACAAAAGACGAGTTGGCAATATCAGATGAACCTTGTGAGCTTCAACAGCAAGAAGGTAGTTGCTGGAGTCAAGTTACAGTTGCATGCTTCTTTATATGTAGTCTCACAGTGTAATGTACACTAACATTTCCTATGTTTGTTGTTGGACTAGCACCTAGGCGCAAGAGGAAACAAACATCAGGGATAATGCTCGATATGTTAACTAAATCTAGAGGAGGAAGAATGGAGATCCGTTTTGAGGTAGGTTTAAAAAGGCCACGTGATGCTACAGAGTCAGCCAAGTTAGTATCAGAGGCAGCGGTTGCCGTTAGGTGTCATGTACGTATCCTCCCAACATGGATTCAGTACAGGAATGACAAAGACGAAATCCAGTTCAACACCTTCCTCGACCATTTATCTGTAAGTATGGTTATGTATGGAAACTAGTAATATCGTCTTGCTCTGTCCCATACTTTCTAGGTTGCTGATAATGAGACTCCCATAATTTTCAACAGATGAGGTTCAAGTTGGATAGCCAAGATGATGCAACCAGACAAGCTTGCACCCATGTTTTCAAGTCTGCTCTGCGACAGTATCGGTATAACTTGAGGAAAACTCACTTTGAAGGCAAGGCTAACAGTGAACTTTCCCAAACATCTCCAGTGGAAAATATATCGGATGAAGACTGGAGGGGCCTTGTTAAACACTGGTCTGATCCAAAGTATCAGGTAAATTATATATATGTGATCAGATCACATGTTGGAGTCCTATTGACGCATGTGCCACACAAATATATCTTCTTGTAGGTGAACTGTTCAAAGAATAAGGCCAACCGTACGAAAGTGAAATTCCAACAAATGACAGGATCTCGTAGCTATATTGCACACTGCGAGGCTCTTGTAATTAGCTGCTGTTTCACTCTTTTCGCTGTACCATATTATCAGATCTATATTGACTTGTTCGAAATGCATAGGAAAGCCCGCAAGGACCAAAAAGTACCTGAACCAAATGCTGTGGAAATCTTCAAGGACTGTCACACCAGCAAGAAGAAGGGCATGACTACACCAGTCAAAGCCGCTGTTGTAAGTCCTTAATCCTCATGCCTTTTAACTACTACTTACTCTGACTTGTGCCTTGAACTGCATGGTTTGCAGCCAATGTCTATTACTCTTTTCAATTTTATACACAATTGTCTTAGTGTATCATTGCACCTTACAAGGTTTAAAAGGGAGGAGTGATGTTCCTTTGATCTTGACCCGTAATCTAGTTCCGTGCTGGACTTGCCCACACAACGTTACAATTGCATGTTTGTCTGTTCTCACACTACTAGGAAAAGGCCTACTAATGGCGCACCTAATTTGGCCATTAATGGCGCATTAGAGGTGCGCCATTAGTGCCACACCATTAGTATATTTTACTAATGGCGCACCTCAGATGCGCCATTAGTATATACAACAGTGCGCCATTAGTATGCCTCCCAGGGGGCCATGTATACCCAGGTGCTTTGGCATACTAATGGCGCACAACAACAAGATGCGCCATTAGTAACTTCGGCATACTAATGGCGCACTATTTAATGATGCGCCATTAGTATCCTTTAGCATACTAATGGCGCACTGTGATGTGATGCGCCATTAGTATGAATATTAGGGTTTTTTTGTTTTTTAATTTTCTGTTTTTTGCACAGGTTACAAAATGTATAATTGGACAAAATATAGACAGCACACATCAACAACAGATTCATCGAATACAATAGAAGATTAGTCTCTGAATACAATTCATCATATTAGTCTCCGAATACAATTCATCATATTAGTCTCCGAATTGAAAAGACCGAACAAAGATAGAACATTATATTACAAGTCTTGAGACCGCGAGTAGCGAGTATGTCTTCACATTACAAGTCGATATCGATCATCTAAACTACCATCACATAGAAGAGAGTTGCGGTCATCACGATGAGCATCATCACGATGAAACTCGTCTTCATCCGGTTCCTCCAGCGCTCCCTCCCCTCTCCCGCTAGATAGCGGGCATATCTAGATTCGGCCTCGGCCCTAGTGGTGTACCCTTTGTAACTGTTACCACTGAATCGGTGAACCTGTCTCCGACACTCCTCCCAGTCGTCGTAGACTCCGGGAACCTTACCCTTGTACACGACATACGACGGCATCGCTATGCAGTAGCCAAACAAAACGTTAGTACCAATTCACAGACAATACATAAGCAATATATAAGTATGCAACAGAACGATCGGAAGAGACAAGCAAGACATTAATAGCATCGATTACATCTAAGTTGAACGACTCTCGAAACCAAAGAGACATACTACAAGTTCATTAAAGTTTAATTACAACATGAGCCAATCGATGTTTCAGAACTAGACACAGCATCACTGCTTTCGACTCGACTCAAGGGACCGGAGCGTGGATGAAGCCGCCGTCTATCGTGGGAGTCATGAAATAACGGTCGTTGTCAGCCTGCATTTGTAGCATTGTATCGATGTCACTGTTGGACGGTTGATTTCTGAGGTAGAACTGCCCTGAGGTACGAAGGACATCTTGGTAGATGATTTTCACAAAATCCGACTGGATGCGAAAGAATTCTTGTCTGATGTCCGCGTCCTGGATTGCTGACATGCTCATGGCCCAATCTTTGAGTTTACTCGGTAGCATAAGTTGATGCTGGTCCCGTACGATCGCCCGCATGTGATGGATGGCGTAGTAGGCACCCTTTTGACCGCCAGGCGGCTGCTTGACGCAGCAGAACGTCCTATTGTGGGAGAACACGTGCTTGCCGTACTTACGAATAGGCCTGGTGAAGGTGCCTCCAGATTTGGCGTAGCCGGGGAGAACATCATCAAGAACCTTCTTGACATTTGTGTAGTCTACGTTCGAATGACGGTCTGGGTCGAAATACGTGGCCATGGAATATTTGGGGCTTAGGAGGATGAGCGTGCAATGTGTGTCACTGCAGAAAACACGGAATGTTAAAAGAAAAACGATCGAAATCTAAGAATTCATATGTTACGAGGCGGTTGAGGGGAGGACTTACTCGGGAAAGTAAGGCACGAGGAAGTTATCCTTATCTTGGTTTGCCAGAATGACGCCTTCGAGGTAAGAACTCGCGACTTGCCGGTCCCCAGTGCTGCCCAAGATCTTCGCACACATGTAGAAGGGGTCGACTATCACGATGTCCGGGGTCTTGTCGCAAATGATCCGCATCTCCATACTTAGCGAAAATAGCCGAACGAAGGTGTAGTGCAGCGGATGAAGGTTCAACATAGCGTGGATGTCATCAAACCGCAGGACGATCGTACCCCCGATGGAGTTATCCACAAAGCCCTTGCCCTCTGGCACCTTGGCCGTGAAAACCGGGTATGCCACATCCTTCTCTCTGAGACGCCGCTTCTCCAAAGAAAGAAGACTGTCATGCAGACTCCGCATAGCACCGGTTGCAGCATCGAGAATATTTCTCGGTAGCATCGGCCTACCCGTCACATGCAGCCTCCTCATTAAATCCTCAGGTGAAGGTGGCCCGTCCTGAGCACGGATCGTACTCGGTGCCGGCTGGCCCGCACCCTTGTTAGTGTTTCTTTTGCGTGCCTTCTTCTTCTCCTGTAATGGGACCGAGTTCTGCTCACAGACCGCCTTCTTGAGTGTGTTGGGGCTGATAATATTTCGCACCTCGCCTATCTGAGGCTCGGTGAAGTCGGCAGCTGGAGGCGTCTCCTGAGAGCTGAACTGCAGACGACGCCTGTTGCAACTTGGCTTCTCCGCGGTACCAGCTAGATCGCGCACGTCTTTTGTTGGGTTGGGTTCTTGAGAAGGAGGCCCCATGAAGTCGCCACCGTACCCATGATCGGCAAAGTACTGATCAACGTTGGCAAATGTATCGTCGTCGTCGTCGTTCTGATCCTGTGCCATATGCATGTTTGGATCCAGTGGCATAGGGATGTCCGGCACCGTTGCGGCGGTCTTGCCATGGGGCCGACTTGGCGCCGGCACGACTGGCGGTGTTGTCTTTGGGGTGGTGTCCCCCGCCCCCAAACGAATCTGGCTCTTCGGCCAAAGCAGGGGCCAGCTCAGGCAGGCGCTGAGGGTCATCACGTCATCATCGTCGGCCCCGACGGGTCGAATCGGAGGTAACAACTCGTCACAGCCTGGCAGCACCCGAACCAGTTGAACCCTAAACAAGTTGGGTGGCATCTGGGTACCGTGGAACAAGGGGTTGCCCGGTTGAACGATTTTGCCCTTGGCGACATCGACCAACTCATTGTTCACGAAGTGCAGGAGAGTGCACGGAACGTCGGCGGCGCCCTGCGAAAACATGTAGGGCGTCAGGGATGCCCAGTCAAAGGCAAGGAGATGAAGTCCTCGGCTGAGAGAGGCTTAATTAGTTACCGTGATGATGGCGTCGAGCTCAGCTAATGTCGAGGCACCGCCAATGGCGGGCGTGCAGTTGACGGAGGGGCCGCTTGCTGCAGAGGTGCCGGCCGGCGTACACTCGGGTGCATTAAGCTCCCGTGCCGGCGTCGGAGACACCAATGGCCCCGCCATCGCGTTCTGCGAGTTGCTGACCGTGAAGCTAGGAATCGGGGGCGGCCCCTGTTGGCCGCCCGCAATCCACGCACTAATCCCCTGGATCAAGGTAGGCACAATGGCGGTGATCGTCCTTCCGAGTTGTTGTTCCACTTGCTCTTGGACAATCTCCGGAATCCACGCCACCTGTGCCCTGAGTTCTTGAACCTCGCGCGCCCGGCTTTCCGAGCTGGTCTTTTCTCCTTTCGCCCACCAGTGTTATAGTATGACGACCATTTTGTCGACAAGCCTTTGCCGGCCACACGACCAGCTGACGTCGGCTTACTGAGCTTATCCTTGTTCTTCATTACATTCAATGCCCTATTTAGAGTGGTGTCCCAAGGGTTGCTCTTAGTCGACCCCGCGCTACTGCTTTCAGTCGCCTGCGGAAGGAATGTGAACCATTTAGAAATTTGTCTTCATTAATTAGAATGCAACCATATAGAGCTAATTACACGGGGGTGTATTCCTTACCAGAACAAGCTCAAGCGCCCTGGTCTTCAGATCCGTGGTAAGCTGCTTTGTTTTCGGGTCCTTCTTGTACCGGGCCCTGACAAAGTCCATGGTCTGCTTGTCACCGTATTTATCGAAGAGGGGCGGTAGGCCTTGCTCGGCACGGTCCGCCTCCTCCTTGTCCCATATAGGCTCCGCCACTCTGTAACCGCCGGGACCGAGTGTGTGTTCCCCTAAGTTCAGCTCCCGCATTTCTTTCCCCCACTTACTTGATTCGGAGTTTGCGGTGCTCGAGCAATTGATCTTGAAGTCGTTGTAATCATCTTCGGTGATCGAAGGATTTTTCTCCTTGATCTTCTCATAACTCTCACCTTTATCGATCATTCTCTTCACATTGCTTTTCCAAGTAGACAGGGCCTTGCTCATCTTCATGAGGGCAGCATTGTTCACTTTATTCCCTTTGAGGCTTGTGTTTTCAAATTCAGCGGGGAACTTGTATCGTTCGTGCAGCTTCGTGAAGAGGAGGTTGCGCAAATTCCCTCGGTCAGGATGCCTCAGGTTCTCGGTGTTGATCGAGACGGTGCTCCGGAGAATGCACCCGAGCTGAAGCGAGTACCCCTTGACTATTCGTTCGAGCGCCGTTGGATTCCCGTCGGAGTCCACTTCAGTAACTTCCTCCTTGAGGGTGCGGAGCACGGTCGGGCGCCGGTCCTTCCGTTGCCTCTTCGGTTGGCTGCCATCTGTGCGTGCACCGCCATCATCAGTGGTGGCATCCTCGGCGGCACCATCAGTGGTGGCATCAGTGGGGTCATCCTCGGCGGTACCATCAGTGGTCTCAGGATCGGTGGGGAAGGCGGCGTCCTCATACAAGTGAGGTTGTTCCTCCATCTCCTGGGACAGCTTCCAGAATGCCTTGATGCCCGAACCCCCGGCCTCATCGTTGTTGGCCATGTTTCTCTCTAAATAGGAACAAAGTTTGGTCAAAAAGTTGGTTATTGTCAAGGAACAAGATCATGGTCTCATCATTTAGGGTTTGTCGACACCGAGGCATCCTAAAAGCTAAGCTTTTATCATTGAGGGTTTTTCGATGCCGAGGCACCCTAAAAGCCTAAGCTTTCATCATTTCGGTTTTTATCGACACCGAGGCACCCTAAAAGCCAATGCATTAGTCACAAGTACGCCGGGGCACTTGATCCTACTTAATTAACTACTAAGATACCCCGGCCCATGCATTAGTCACAAGTACCCCATATGTCCTATTTTTAGCAAAGTCATGCTAAAATTCACGGAAAATTTCAGCATGACCTTTGCTGAAAATAGGACATATGGAGTACCCGAATTTGCTGGAACGGAAGTTAATCGACATTCCAGCAAACTCAAGGGCCTCTCGGGTGGACAAGGCAAAAAAGGCCTCCATCACAACATGGAAAATACATTGGGTACCTATATGGTATTAACATGCCATTCTCTGTCAACAGAAGTAGCACAAAATCATTCTAGTACCAGTGTTTAACTAAAACTTGGTGTGAATAAGATCCTCTGTCAGTACTTCATACCAATAATCAAAACCCCAAAACCTGACCCCAACTAGTTACCATAAGGTCAAATACTTTCCACAAAACCATAACAGAAATAGCACAAAATTATTCAAGTATCATTGTTTAACTAAAACTTGGTGTAAATAAGGTAATAAAAGCAAATTATCCTAGCCAATATGGGTTTTCAGGAAATATTGAGACGTCGCACTTCTGATCGACTCCTGAGGTACATTCTCAACTAGCATAGTTTGTTTACCTTCTATTCCTATGTGGTTCATTACTTGATTTCCTTTCAGCCTCAAAGTTTATGTTTGTCCTGGTCATATTATGCTTTTGGCAACCACTAGAAATGTAAAAGATTTTTTGTGAACTTGGGAAGAAAAGAACCAACTTTCATCAAAGAAATAAAAATAAGATCATGAGCAGAATAGTTGTTAGGCATTTCTTGGCTGCAACAATCACTGAGTTTGCATAAATTCCTACCATCATCCATGAGCAGCACCATATAGCAGTTCACAGAGCAGAACATGAGGCAGTTAGCTACTGACAGAGCTCCCATCTATAGCCCTTTTTCTAGTAGTGGTTAATTAAAAACAGAGGCAGTAATCCGATACTCCAATAGTGCATCTACTGGAAACAAAATTCAGTAAATTTCCAGCGATTACTCCTAATGCAAACAATATTCACCTAGCAAGGTTTATTTTGGCACTCAACTGTAGAATACACAAATCTCTACAGCAAACTACTCCAAGCAGTACTACACCAACTAATGGCCATCTGTCCATCAACAGTTTGGAGTATTGGATTACTACACCAAGTCAAATTTAAACAACTGGAGTAGTTCAAGATACTGAATCTTGGTTTTAACCAAACAGTATTTATACTCCCCTTTCATTTAAATACACAGCAAAAGATTCATTTAAATACACAGTACTGACAAAATTCATCTAATTCTACTGGAGTAAAAAGGTTTCATTTAACTTAAAAGATTCAGAGAAGAGCAAGCAGGAGCACACTACTGCACAACTTAACTGAATTTTTTACTCCAATAATACTGGTACACTTGCTACTCCAGTACTGTACTTCATGTGGAAAAGTAACAGTAGCTACTGATGCTACTCCAAAACGCATGCACTCCACTTCAAGCACATAATCTTTTATTCAAGTAATAGTGTATGATGAATTTGATTATTCAGACTTAAGTTGCTTCAAGTGATGTCACTAGTTTCAGTTAACTAGAGTACTACAGCAAATGGAGTACCTAATCTGATCCAGTTAAAGTCTCCAGATGGAGTACCAAATGGAGTACTACAGCTGCTGCACTTGCTACATCAAAACAGCTACTGATCAAGTACCAGAGTACTCCAGTTGATCAAGCAGCAGTAGAAAGAGTGTAAGTGTTTAAATTTAGTTGATCAAGCAGACTCATCAAAGTACTACTGCAAGTGTTTAAATTCAGTCAAGTATACTACTGCATGTGTTTAATTAAAAGAAAAGTGCTTCATGATTCTCGCCGGGTGTACTCGCCGGGTGTTGCTTCTGTATTCGCCGGGTGTTGCTTCTGTATTTGAACAGGAAGACATATTCGCTGCAAGAACTACTACAAAAGCTACTGATAGAGGACTAGGTTGCAGAGTACTCGGTGCTGAGTGAGTGAGGGGCTCACCGTAGAAGGTCTTGGCGTATGTACAACTCTCCGCGGCGGGGACTCAGAGACTGAGTGCACAGACCTCGCCGCAGCGGTCGCCGAGGAGGCCCCAACCGAGCTCAGCGTCGCCCTCCTGCTCCAGATCACTCTTAACAGTTTTGCATTGCACAAAGGCAGCAATGAGCCAATGATATCACTCCAAATCAGTGCATTGCCAAAACAGTGCTAAAATGTGTAGTGTGCTAAAATGTGTAGTGTGCCAGATAGAGAATCTTTGCTATAATGTGTAGTGTGCCAAACTGAGAAACAATGCTAAAATTATACTAAATGTGTAAATGCTAAAATACCTTGTTGCAAATATGCACTGCTAGGTTAATGGCAACCGCTTCAGGGGCCCATCAATCCTATCTTGTTCTTGGAAATCATGGCATTCATATCAGTTAGAAAAACCAAACACGTAGACTAGATTAAACGAAATATTAACTTCGAATATACCATTAAAACTAGCTCAATTCCAGTTAATGGATACTATGCCTGTTGGCTCTACAAACTTACTTTTGAAGCAGAAAACAGTGAAGGGGTCGAGGTCGTACCAAACTAAGGCGTCCGTCGGTGGTGGCTGGCCGGTGCTCCTCTCCTCTTGTAGCTGCAGCGGCAGGAGAAGAGCCCCTGCCCGCGGAGTGGAGGGGATCTTCGCGCGGATGGGGACAGAGCTCGAGGCAGTCCGCGGACGGCGGCGCCTGGTCGTCGCGGCGGAGGAGGGCCGGTGGTCGCGGGGACGACGGTGGTCGCGGGGACGATGCGGTGTCGACGGGGACGACCTAGTCGGGTGAAGCAGCGCGAGGGGAGGGGAAGTGGGGAGGTGCGGAGGTGTGGAGCGGGCGCGGGGGAGCCGGAGCGGGTGTGGAGCGGGCGCGGGGGTTGGTGGCGGCGGTGGAGAGCGGTCACGGGGAGCGCGGGGAGGCTCGCACTGCCGTCCATCCGAGGAGGTCGCGGGCTCGAGGGGGAGGAAGGGGAGAGGGAGGCGGCGGGGGCGCGTGAGCGGCTGCGGCGCAGTGGGTCGGGGCAGCGGCGGCGGCGGCGCGGTGGAGGGAGGGACGAGGGAAGGAGCGGCGCGGTGGATCGAGGGAGAGGGAACTGGCGAGGGGGCGAGGGAAGGGGGGATCGGGCGAATACTAATGGCACAATACTAATGGCGCACCACCCCTAGGTGCGCCATAAGTACATCCATACTAATGGCGCACCTCACCGTGGTGCGCCATTAGTATTTTTTTTGATTTCTGCTCGAGCCAACAGGTTATCTTCCACCTGACCTGATCCATACCGAGTTCCCTCTAGTAGCTCGACTGGTCAGCAGCCAATTCTCACACCAGGAGGTCCTGGGTTCGATTCCTAGGCTCCACAATTTTTTTTATGCATTTAAAATGCTGTTTGATACTTATTTGTGTTTAAATATGTTCAAACTTGTTTAAATCATAATAGTAATATTTTTTTATAAGACAGTAATAATTTTTTAAAAAATATCATCAAACAGTAATGCCGGTGGAGCGGGGGAGGGTGCGCGGGGTGCGGGGGGTCGGCGGCGGCGGTTGAGTAGGGGAG
>NC_041393.1:1544526-1581531 GCF_002162155.2 Triticum dicoccoides | reverse complement strand
AGGGGAGGGGTGCGGGGGGTCGGCGGCGGCGGTTGAGTAGGGGAATCGAGGGTGCGGGGGGTCGGCGGCGGCCGGTGGACCGGGGGGTGCTCGGCGGCGAGGGGGACGGGATCTGGCGAGGTGGGATAGCGATCGATATGGAGGGGGATCAAGATCGAGTGTCCATGAAATTTAAAAATATCCATGATAGTTCAAAAAGTGCCCATGAAATACAATCGAGAAATGAGGGCTACAATTTAAATACAATCGATCTTAGCTAGCTATCTGTTCACAATCTTCTTGCCCTTCTTTTTCGCAAATGGAGTTCTTCTGTGGAACGGACGTCCTTTAGGTATGGTGGTCCTGCTTCTTCTTGTGGTGTATGCTGCTACTTCATCATCGTCGTCTTGTTCGATTCTCGGGTCGCCGTACTTGTCGAAGTCTTGCTCATTGGCTACTCCATCCATTCTGATGATCTTCCTTTTGCCTCTCCTCATGACAACACGACTGGGCTTTGATGGGTCGGTAATGAAGAAGCATTGGTCCACTTGGGAAGCCAGTACCCATGGCTCATTTTTCGCGGTGACGTTTGCGCCCGCGGTCTTGGATTTGGCTTCGGGTATAACCATGGTGGTGAAATACCGGTCTTCTTTTAGGACGCTCTTGGCCCATCTGACACGGAACATCGGGACCTTCTCTCCAGCGTAGCTCAGCTCCCAGATCTCCTCGATCCTTCCGTAGTATCTGTCCTTGTCGTTACCGGTGTAGGATTCCATCGTTACCCCGGAGTTCTGATAACCATCGCTCTTCATGTCCTTGGCCTCGGTGTAGAATGTGTAGCCGTTGATATCGTACGCCTCATAGGTCATCAGGTTGTACTCGGCGCCCTGTGACAAGGCGAATATGAGTTGTTCTTCCGCGGAAGAATCCTCATGTAAAGGGTACGACAGAAGCTTCTGCTTGAACCAACGCGTGAAACATGAGTTGTGCTCTTTGAGTATATCTCCGTCCGTCCTCTGTTAGCCTCGGTCATTGTACGTCTTCATAATAAAGGTTTTGTGCTCTACCACCCAAGAATCGACCACGTTTATGTGTTGTAGTGCGACTAGGTTTGCTCTTTCAAAGTCGGCGAGTCGACCCTCGAAGTCGACATGCATTTCGCGGTGACCCTCACGGTGACCCCATCCAGCGAGCCTGCCGAGGTGCCTGTTGACGGGCAGACCAACGGGGTTCTCGATGCCTAAATAATTCGTGCAGTAGGAGATGCACTCTTCGTTCAAAAAGCCCCTGGCTATACTTCCCTCTGGACGTGACATGTTGCGAACGTATCCTTTGATGACACCATTCATCCTTTCGAACGGCATCATGCTGTGCAGGAACGTCGGCCTGAGTTGGATGATATCGTCCACGATATGGACCAGCAGATGCACCATAACGTCGAAGAATGCGGGCGGGAAGTACATCTCAAGCTCGCATAGCATCACCACGATCTCTTCCTGTAGCCTTCTGAGTTTCCTCACGCCAACAGACTTCCGAGAGATGACGTCGAAAAAGTTGCATAGGCCAAATAGGGTTTCACGGACGTGCGCGTCCATGATCCCACGGATTGCAACTGGAAGTATCTGCGTCATTAGCACGTGACAGTCGTGAGACTTCATCCCGCTGAACTTCAGCTTCCCTGGGTCTAGGTATCTACTTATCTTCCCCGCGTAACCGTAAGGAAGTTTTACTCCTACGAGGCAGGTGAAAAACTGCTCGGTCTCCTCCTGACTTAGAGTGAAGCACGCGGGAGGGTAGTCATTTCCGGTCTTCTTGGCCTTTTTTCCTTTGCGACGACTTTCCGTGTCCTGCTTCACCTCATCATCATCATCATCATCATCATCATCATATATAGCGTGAAGCTCCTGCCTGATGCCCATTGATTTCAAGTCTGCCCTTGCTTTCGGCCCATCTTTGGTCCTCTCTGGCATGTTGAGCAGGGTACCAAGCAGACTCTCGCACACGTTCTTTGTGATATGCATGACATCAAGGCTGTGAGGCACACGGTGGATCTTCCAGTACGGCAAGTCCCAGAAAACAGACCTCATTTTCCATACCTTCAGCAGCGGCTCTGGCGCCTTTCGCTTCTTTCCCGGCTCTGGCGCCTTTTGCTTCTTTCCCGGCAGTGGGCAGTCTTTCCAATTTTTCAACAGCTCATCTATTTCCTCGCCGCTCCTCGTACGCGGGCGTCCTCGGGGTTCGGTTTCACCATCGAACAGATCCTTGCGTTTTCTCCACGGGTCATCGTCGCGACGCCACCTTCGATGTCCCATGAACACGGTTTTCGAAGACCCGGGATCTCTATCTAGCTGGCGATACGTTGTGTCATCCATGCACCTGACGCATCCAGAAAATCGGTGGACACCTGCCCCGCGACATATCCGTAACCGAGATAGTCGTGCACCGTCGTGAGCAGCGTGACTCTCATAGGGAAATATTCTTTCTCTGCGGCGTCCCACGTATTGGCTGGCGTTTTCCACAGCGTGTCAAGCTCCTCTTTTAGCAGCCCCAGATACAGATTGATGTCGTTCCCTGGTTGTTTCGGTCCTTCAATTAGCATACTCATGTGAATGTACTTCCTCTTCATGCACAACCAGGGGGGAAGGTTGTACATCCACACAAACACAGGCCAGGTGCTATGTGTGCTTCTCTGGCTGCCAAACAGATTGACTCCATCGGTGCTCGCGCCCAGCACGATGTTCCTTGGATCGTTCCCAAATTCTGGGTCTTCGAAGTTCAACGCTTGCCACTGGCTCGCATCCTTAGGGTGACTCAGCATCTTGTCTTTTTTATCTATCTCCGGATCATTTGCGTCATCTTCTCGCTTCTTCTCCTCCCTATCCGCGTGCCAACGCAGGAGCTTTAGTACCTTAGGGTCCACGAAATACCGCTGCAGATGAGGAGTGATCGGAAAGTACCACACCACTTTTCAAGGAGCTTTCTTCCTCTTCTTGTATCGAGTGACGCCGCACACCGGACATATGGTAGACTCCGCATGCTCGTCCCGATAAATGATGCAATTGTTCATGCACACATGGTATTTCACGTGCGGTAAATCCAGAGGACACACGATTTTCTTCGCCTCCTCCAAACTGGTCGGGCACTTGTTCCCCTTGGGAAGACGTTCGTGCCAGAATGACATGTTCTCGTCGAAGCATGCGTCGATCATTTTGTGTTTTACCTTCATCTCCAGAGCCATGAGCGTTACTTTCAGGCGGGTATCCTCGGGCCTGCATCCTTCATACAATGGAGTAACCGCGTCTAACTCAAGTTGATCCATCTTGGCTTTCTCTCGGGCGGCAGCTCTTGCGTTATCCATCTGCTTGAGAAGCAGCTCTTGAATATGAGGGTCCTGCACCCAGCCCATCGATGGTCCAGCGTCGTCTGCTCCGCCGGCATCATCATCTTCATGATCATGCCCGTCATCTGCTCCGGCATCTTCCTCATCATCATGTCCTGCATCTTCTACATGATGACTGTGTACAACATCACCGTCGTGATCATCTCCTGGGGATTCTTCGTCTTCTCGCCCGCCCGAACCGCGGTGGTTGTCTTGCTGCCCTTCCTCATTTCTTGCCTTGCCACCGATAGCCATCCATGAAACCACGCAAGAGCAGGTGGTCCTGCACCTGCCCGGATTCCGGGTCCGCAATAAGGCTCTTCAGCTTGCATCTTCGACACGGACATCTTATCTCCGTCTCGTTCTTTTGAAGTATCTCGGCCTTCGCGGACCTCAAAAACCTATTCACGATGCCTTCGGTCATCGTGCAGACCATGGTCGCCTGCGGGGTAGAGCAAAACGATATTTTAGAACCAAGAAAAAATTTGGCATGACTTTCCCTAAAAATAGGACCAAAAAGAATGCTTAATGGCAAAATTCTCGCCGAAACGGAAATGAATCAACATTCCGGCAAAATATTGGCAACTATCACATTTCAAATACCGGTACACCTCCAAACAAAAACACATATGCAACACCACAAACATATGCAACACCACGAACATACATAGATCTAGCTAGGCCATAAAAAGTGCATGTGCACATTGTTGTAGGGAGAACAACATAAATATAGCTTCCCCTCTTACTTACCTATCAAAACAAGGTAATTTAACCACTTAAATTGAATGAATCTATTGTGGAAATGAGGTGAAAAAGAGGAGGCACCCGAGACAAGGAGGAGGTGGAGAGAATGAAGTGGGGAGAAAGTGAGTGTGGGTAGGAGAGGCTGTCCAAAATATCTTGTTGCTGCCCACTTACTAATGGCGCACCAACTCTAAATGCGCCATTAGTAATCCAGGTTACTAATGGCGCACCTTCTGGTGGTGCGCCATTAGTAGTTTTGCAAAAAAAACATACTAATGGCGCACTGTCCCGCAGTGCGCCATTACTAGTTTAAACTAGTAATGGCGCACGGTGGAACAGTGCGCCATTAGTAGTTTTGCAAAAAAAGGAATAAAAAATATAATAAAAAAACAACATTAGTGGCGCACTTTCCGACAGGTGCGCCATTACTAGTTACAACTAGTAATGGCGCACTGTGTCTGGATGCGCCATTAGTATGTTTGGACAGGCGCACTAGTTCAAGCAAGTGGGTCTGCTGCAGTTTATAACTGATGAAGAGCACTGGAATGAAGAGCTTCTGTTGCAATTCTATGCCACCCTACACATCAAAGGATACAACAGAGATCTGAAGACTTGGGCCCTGGAGTGGATGACCGGCAATGTCCATCACGAAGCCAATGCATTCGATATCATTGAGCTCACCGGCCTGCCCACTCCTGGCGAACTCTTCGAGGAAGGCTGTCCACTACACACTGAAGCTCTTGAGAGCATATTCCACAGGCTTGAACCTAATATGAGTCAGATGCTCTCCATGATGAAGCCATTGCCCCACGATGCTCCTTATCCAACAGAGTTCTTCGTTGAAGACTTTGAGTACCTGCCCAGAACCATCTATCACATTATCTGGCGGACTCTCTGGCCTATTAAAGGGCACTCTCCAAATGCCAAGATCGAGGGTGCAATGAAGAATCTGATATTCTGTATCCTTCATGGCAAATGCTTCAACGCACAGGATTTCTTCATATGCCAACTCGCTGCATCAGGCTCAGATCTGTTTGGTTTAAAGTTCTATGCTCCTTGGGTAATGAGACTGATCAAGCTTCACTCTACGATCTCATATTAGCCCTCAGCCCGCAACCATCGGATCTTCTTGCCAGATGTGGATACCTCTGCTGAAGCTATATATCCTGAGCCTGCCAAGCAACCTTTGAGTCTTCAGAATGCAGAACACCAGAGCTTCACTCAAAACGATGAAGGTGTTGAAGCCATCTCCAGGGTGTATCCTTTGGCTGGCACTACACGTCCGCCACACCCTGCTTCAACTGAAGCCACTGATAGTGCAACTGCTTCCAGACCCAAGAAGCGCGCTCGTGTTCTCTATAACCGAGAACTTCTTGTGGCCCTTCATCAAAAACAAGATAGGCATCACGACTGGCTAAAGCGTTAGATGAAAAGCCTCTTGGTGGATGTAAATCGTCTTCAAAATATTGCCACCAAGAATGCTTTCGTCACTCATGAAACCTGTCATCGTACATGGAAAGGGCTATCAATGATGTGTACTGAAGCTGAACTTGAAGAGGATGGCTTCACTAAGCGATTCAAGTTTGACACCACACCTCCTAGAAGGGCTGTGATGCGCAACACACCATCACTTGAAGACTCTGAGTTTTCTTCATCTGCTGCCACAGTCACTGCCATAATCATTGATGAAGAAGACGATGCTACATCACCGCCACCTGCTTCAGCACCTCCAAGCTCTTCTGCACCGCCAAACACCTCCAACGACCCTGCTGCTCCTGGGAACGAGTAGACACTCTATGTCTTCAAACCTTTTTGGTCCTTGCTGACAAAAGGGGGAGAAGCATATGGGTTGATAGTCTTCAAGCGGGTCCATATGGGCGGGTGCTTTATGTTTTGCTATATTTTGCTTCGTGCTTACAACTCTCGTTTTTGCTTCATTTGGTTCTTTGAGTTGTAACACTAAAACTCGATGGTCGTCCGCTACTTGTTTGCCACCCTGTTTGCGAAGATAAATTCCGCATGTGCGACGATAAATTCCACACTTATCTCACTCTGCAGACGTCCATTTTCCATTATGCATGTCATTATCTTCATATACTTTCACATGCATAGTGGATTGTCATCATAAGCTGAATTGGATCTCCACAAGTACAACCTGCCATGTGCATTTGCATTCCAAAAGCAAATTAACTTATATGCACATCTTCAGGGGGAGCCCTTGAAACTTATGAAGACAATTCCTTATCCGTTACAATTTCACAGACTATATTCCCCGTTGAAAACTTCAACTAGTTGGTCATCAATCACCAAAAAGGGGGAGATTGTAAGTGCATCTAGTGCCACCCCTAGTTGGTTTTGGAGTATTGACGACAAACCTAGTTGAGGGACTAATGTGTTTGTGAGAATTGCAGGATAACACAGGTAGAAGTCCCTCATTGATTCGGTTTTACTACCAGAGATGACCCCTAAAAATGTATGAAGACATTGAAGCCAAAGGTGGTATATGAAGATATTCACATTGAAGACTATGACAAAAGAAGACACGTTACGAAGCCTATGGAGCTCGAAGACTTAGATCTTTCGTAGTTCTTTTTCTTTTGTGTTGAGTCATAGGAACCACCGTACTGTTAAGTGGGGTCCAGGAGAACCAGTCAGAATGACTGAAGTGATGCCTAAACCAAAAACCTATGTCTTTGAGTGAAGACAATGAGAGCGAATCTTGTCCAGAGCCGGACAAGTCAGCTTTGCTTGTAGCCCAAGTAAAGTTGCCATGAGAGTTTGAAATCTGACCGTTGAGACACGTGTCAGTTCCTTAGTGACCCAGGGTCATTTCGGACAAATCAGGTCGGGTTGCCAAGTGGCTATAAATAGCCCACCCCCTACAACCATAAATGGTTGGCTGCTCAGATTTCAGTGCACGGCTTTTGTCGTTTGAGAGCAACCCACCTCGAAGCCTTTGAGAGAAAATTCCTAGCGAGGAGATAAGCCCTAACCACCCAGAGCCAGAGAACATTGGGCATCACTTAAGTCTTCTTGTCTGTGTGATCTGAAGACTTATTACACTTGAGGACTGTGAATCCTCCAGACGGTTAGGCGTAGCGTTCAGGGCATCCAAGAGACATTGTGGATTGCCAGTGAACGAAGTCTGTGAAGGTTTGGGAGTCTACCTTGAAGACTTACCAGAGTGATTGGGCGAGGACTATGTGACCTTAGCTCAAGGAGAATACGGTGAGGACTTGGTGTCCTGAGCTGTGTGTTCAGGACTGGGTGTCCGGACTGTGTGTCCTAAGGTTTAAATACCTAGCCGCTCCAACCAGACGTACAGTTGTCACAGCAACTGGAACTGGTCCAACACATCATTGTCTTCAACGAGTCACTGGTTTCATCTTCACTTCCTTTTTCTTACTGTTACTCATTGTGAAGCCATTGCATGCTTGCTCTATCTTTTGTCTTCACAACGTGAATGTATGATCTGTTAGGCTTCATAACTTCTTCCTACCTGATCCTTATTACACTGCAGCTGTTTGTCTTTGTGCTTTCACTCTATTGAATACTTGACCATGGCTTGCCTAGTGTAATCTAACTTCCGCTGCATAGTAATAGGCAAAATCTTTGCTGATTGTCTTCATAACTCCCACATTTTGAAGACTTTCATAAAAATCGCCTATTCACCCCCCTCTAGTTGATATAACGCACTTTCAATTGGTATCAGAGCAAGGTGCTCCCTTGTTCTGTGTGATTCGGTTTAACCACCTGGAGTTTTAGCTATGTCGACTGCAGGGATAATCAAAGTCTCCGCTGCGTGCCCCGTCTTCGATGGAACTAAATATCCCTACTGGAAGAATAAGATGCGCATGCATCTTGAAGCCATTGACGCCGACCTATGGTATGTCATCGACAACGGCGTTCCCAAGGCTGGAGAAGGTGTCACTGCTGCTGATGTCAAGAAGTTCACTCAACTGGACTCTACTGCCAAAAATATCATCTGTGGTCATCTGACAAAAGGACAGTATGGCCGTGTGAGTGCCTTGAAGACATCCAAGCTGGTCTGGGACTGGCTCTCCAAGGTCAATGAAGGCATCTCAACCTAGAGAGATCATAGAATCAGTGTTCTTCGCAACCTCTTCAACCGCTTCAAGCGAAATGACAATGAGAATGTCCAGCACACATTTGACCGGCTCACTGACATCACAAATGAACTTCAAGCCCTCGGCGCCACTGAGATCACCAAACATGAAATCGTCAAGACGCTGCTGAGATCACTTGATAGTTCGTTTGACATCCTAGCCCTGATGATTCAAGAACGTCCTGATTTCAAGACACTCGATCCGTCTGACATACTTGAGAGGCTCAACACACATGAGTTCCAGCTTTCTGAGAAAAGAGATATCTACGGTCCAAACTATGGGCGAACTCGTGCCTTGAAGGCAAAAGCTGTTTCCTCATCTGAAGAAGAATCTGACAGCAGTTCTGATGATCCTGAAGACATTGGAAGGGAACTTGCAATGCTAGTGAAGAAGTTCCAAAAATTCACCAAGAAGAAAGGCTTCAGAAAATCTTCACGATCAAGCTCAAGGAATGATGAAGCTTCTGCTCATGACTACAAGAAGAAAACATGTCACAAGTGCAAGAAAACTGGACACTTCATCTCTGAGTGTCCACAGTGGGACAATGAGAACAGAAGGAAGAAGAAGAGCAAGGAATATGATTCTGACGACAAGAAGAAGAAGAAATACTCAAAGTCTTCTTCCAAGTCTTCCTCAAAGTCTTCATCACACAAGAAGAGCTCATCTGGCAAGGCACGTGCGTTTGTTGGCAAGGAAATGGATTCAGAGGAGGAGTCCGCTTCTGAGGAGGCAGAGGTGGAATCTGAGGAGGAGTCTGATTCTGGCATTGCGAGTCTGGCTACAGCATACGTCGCCAAGTCCAGAAGACAATGACTTCATCACCGACACTGATGCAAATGACAAGAACGACTCCACTCCTACCTACTGCTTCACGGCACGCGGTGCCAAGGTAAACACATGCACTACTCGCTATCAAACATCTAGTGACGATGACTCTGACTGTGATTCAAAACCCAGCTACAAAACACTTGCTAAAATTGCAACTGAACAACAGAAAGCTATGGAACATATTCAAAAACTATTAGACAAAAGCGATGATCTGTTGGGTGCTGAAATGACTTGATCTGAATCCTTAATTGAAGACATAAAAAATCCTCATGTTAAGTATCAGGAACTTGAAGATCGTCTTGATACTCTCTCAACAACTCATGAAAAGATTTCCTATGATTATCTTCAAAGGAAGCAAGAACTTGAGAAATTGAGAGCGGCTCATGAAGATCTTCAAAAGGAAAACGAATCACTTCGCGCCGAACAGATCAGTTCCGCTCAGGAAGGATTTGAACCACCATGTCTTAAATGCATTGAGCGTGATAGTGCTACTTCTGTTGCTGAATGTTCCACTGCTACTGTTGTTGCAATATCTTCAACTGTTGATGTAGTAACTAACCCCTCTGCTGAGGATACCACTGCTATTGCTGATGAGAATGCTAGGTTGAAGACATTGCTTGAAACAGGGATGTACAAAAGTCTTAAAGGACATCAGACATTATGTGATGTCCTCAAGAAGCAGATTCTGAACCGAAACCCTAGGAAAGAGGGTGTTGGGTTTGTAAGGAAAATAAATGCAGATGGCTCTTACTGGAAACCCGAGCAGTACCCCAAAACCACATGGGTTGCTGCAAAGGAACCTTCAGCAGATCCATCCAATTTATCTGGCTTCACATGTGCTAACCCCATTATTATTGATGAATCCTTTGATGCAAACTATAAACTGTTTAAGATTCAGAATGGTGAAGTGTTTGCCAGGTACATTGATACTAACTGCAGGAATGGACCGCCTATGAAGAAGATCTGGGTTCCGAAAAAGTGTCTGGAAAATCTTCCTGTGAATGTCTTCATGACACCTCACTTGAAGAAGACAAACCTCAGACCAAAGGCTTCATACGGCCCAAAGGCTTCATACAAACAGAGGACTCACCTGAGTCACACTAACGCAAATGTTTTGCAGGGAAACCATACTCAGGCATATGAATATGAGAGCGGTTCATCGAACCGTCATGTTCATATGACCAAAAATTATTCTGCTTATTCCTATGAGTATTATTGTCCACCTGCAAGACTCTTTGCTAAGGCTTCAAAGCCAAAATTCTCAGATGCTGCACTTAGACTTATTGCTTCTAAGCCACCCTTGAAGATGTGGGTGGTTAAGAAAGCTTAACTCTCTTTTGTAGGGAAAGGTCTCCAGCAGAAAAACAAAATCTTCTGACGCTATTGCTGGGGACCTTAAAAATCTTGTAGGGCGCAAGATAAAATGCCTGAATGGCATCATTATGTACTTCGTTCCTGGATCGCATGCTACTCTCCCTATTAGTCCTAATCTGGATCTAAGTTTTCATAACCCACTGGTTCGTCAAATGTTTTTGCTTCACAATTCTCTTCGTGAAGCCTATCCCCCTAACTGCACTATAGGGTACGACACCAGCGTCTTCAAAGTCTTCAGAATGGATTATTGACAGTGGGTGTACAAATCACATGACTGGCAAAAGAAGCCTTCTTATGGACTCAACCTTACGTCCATCCGACAAGAGCCACATCACATTTGCTGACACTGGTAAAAGTAAGGTATTGGGTCTAGGTAGAGTTGCAATCTCAAAGGATCAACACATGGATAAAGTCATGCTTGTTGAATCCCTTGGCTTCAACTTAATGCATGTCTCAATGCTTTGCGATTTGAACATGATCGTAATGTTTGGAAAATATCGTTGCCTAGTACTAATGGAATCTGACAAGTCTCTAGTGTTTGAAGGGTATCGAAAAGATGACCTGTACGTGGTAGATTTCTCAGCAGGGCCACAACTTGTAGTATGTCTTCTTGCAAAAGCTTCAGAATGCTGGCTTTGGCATCGGAGGCTTGGGCATGCTGGCATGAGGAACCTCCACACCCTTGCGAAGAAGAAGCATGTCATAGGCATCGAGGGCGTCAAGTTCAAGAAAGATCACTTATGCGGTGCCTGTGAAGCAGGGAAGATGACAAGGGCAAAACATCCTTCGAAGACAATCATGACTACTACTCAACCCTTCGAACTGCTCCACATGGATCTTTTCGGCCCCACTCACTACTAAACTTTTACTACTACTGCTTGCCTCTATGGCTTTGTCATTGTTGATGATTACTCTAGATATACTTGGGTGCACATAATCCTTTACAAGACTGAAGTGCAGGATGTCTTCAGATGCTTCGCCAATCGTGCTATGAACAATTTTGGCGCCAAGATAAAACACATCAGAAGTGATAATGACACTGAATTCAAGAACACTGGCCTTGATACATATCTTGGTACCTTGGGCATCTCACATGAATTCTCAGCTCCGTACACGCCACAGCAGAATGGCGTCGTCGAACGCAAGAACAGAACACTCATTGAGATGGCCAGAACAATGCTAGATGAATACAAGACTCCAAGAAAATTCTGGACTGAAGCCATTGACACTACATGCCATACAATCAATCATGTTTATCTTCACAAGCTTCTGAACAAGACATCTTATAAACTCCTAACTGGCAAGAAGCCAAATGTTAGTTATTTCAGAGTATTTGGCGCAAGGTGCTGGATCAAGGACCCACACCACACCTCAAAGTTTGAACCAAAAGCACATGAGGGCTTTATGCTTGGATATGGAAAGAATTCGCACTCCTACAGAGTCTTCAATCTCTTTCATTACAAAGTGGTTGAAACAGTGGATGTGCGGTTCGATGAGACAAATGGTTCACAAAGAGAGCAACTGCCAAATGTGCTAGATGAGATTCCAGCTAGTGAATCAATCAAGCTAATGGGAACTGAAGAGATTATACCTTCTGAAGCTCATCCTGAAGAACTTATCATCTCAGCACCTGATCGACATGAAGACAATGCTCAGCCTGAAGACATTCCTCCCAACAACAACACAGATCAGTAAGAGCAAAGTCTTCGCCCTGTACATCCTCGTGTTGCCAATGAAGTGCAGATTGACAGAATAATTGACAGCATCAATGCACCAGGTCCACTCACTCGTTCAAGGGCAACTCAGCTAGCAAATTTCTGTGGGCACTTCGCATTCGTCTCAATATCAGAACCCAAGAAAGTTGAAGAAGCCTTCATGGAACCTGAATGGATTCAAGCTATGCAAGAAGAGCTTCAACAGTTTGAGCTGAATAATGTATGGGAACTGGTTAAGCGTCCTGATCCACGGAAGCACAACATAATAGGCACCAAATGGATATACCGCAACAAACAAGATGAGCATGGTCAAGTTGTCAGAAACAAAGCTCGTCTCGTTGCTCAAGGATATACTCAAGTGGAAGGCATTGACTTCGATGAAACATTTGCTCCCGTGGCTAGGCTTGAAGCCATATGCATTCTGCTGGCCTATGCAAATCATCATAACATACTTCTATATCAAATGGATGTGAAAAGTGCCTTTCTCAATGGAAAGATTGAAGAAGAAGTGTATGTTGCACAACCGCCTGGCTTTGAAAATCCAAAACATCCTGACATGGTATACAAGCTCAACAAGGCACTGCATGGCCTCAAACAAGCCCCTAGGGCCTGGTATGACACACTCAAATACTTCCTAAAGAGCAAAGGCTTCATACCTGGTTCCCTGGATCCCACTCTCTTCACAAAGACATATGATGGTGAACTGTTTGTGTGCCAAATATATGTGGATGACATTATCTTCGGCTGCACCAATCAGAAGTACAATGAAGATTTTGGATATATGATGCAAGAGCAATATCAGATGTCCATGGTGGGGGAGCTGAAGTTCTTCCTTGGTCTTCAAATACGACAACAACGCAATGGCATCTTCATATCTCAAGAGAAGTATCTCAAAGATTGCCTGAAGAAGTTCGGTATGCAAGACTGCAAAGGCTTCACAACACCAATGCCAGCCAAACATCATCTAGGTCCTGACGACAATGGTAAAGAGTTCGATCAAAAGGTATACCACTCCATGATTGGTTCTTTGCTTTATTTATGTGCATATAGGCCAGATATTATGCTTAGTGTTTGCATGTGTGCTCGATTTCAAGCGGCACCAAAGGAGTCGCATCACTTAGCTGTGAAGCGAATTCTTCGATATTTGGCTCACACCCCAACTCTAGGATTATGGTATCCAAAGGGCTCAGAGATTGATTTGGTTGGATTTTCGGATGCTGATTATGCTGGTGACAAAGTTGATCGCAAGTCTATATCAGGCACATGTCACTTTCTGGGACGATCACTTGTATGTTGGTCTTCAAAGAAGCAGAACTGTGTATCTCTCTCCACTGCTGAATCTGAATACATTGCTGCTGGATCTTGCTACACTCAGCTTCTGTGGATGAAGCAAACAATCAAGGATTATGGCATTCATCTGAAGCAAGTACCACTTTACTGCGACAACGAAAGTGCCATCAATATTGCCAACAACCCAGTTCAGCACTCGAAGACAAAGCACATTGAAATTCGTCATCACTTTCTCAGAGATCATGTTGTGAAGGAAGACATTGATATCGTACACGTCGACACTGAAGAACAATTGGTAGATATCTTCACCAAGCCCTTGGATGAGAAGAGATTTTGCAAGTTACGGTGTGAGCTAAATATCCTAGAATCCTCAAATGTCCTGTGATCAGGCACACATCCTAACACTTATGCATATGATGACTTAGATGTGCAACGCACAAAGTAAAGTATATCTTCAATCAATGAAGACATACATTCTAAGTGTGAATACATTAATGTGGAATTTGACTTCAGAGCGCCACGATAATTGTGCGCCGTGTCTGGGTCTAATACTTCCTATACGGTGGGTAACGCCACCACCAAACATTCTATTTTAAGTGTTTCACTCATGGCGTTACCTTGCAATATCTTCACATTTGGTTTGGCTTCGAACTCAACATGTCTTCATGATTATCTTCACTACGTTGATTATATAGATGTATACATACTAGTGTTCTGTCCTCTACAGCATTCACTTATAGCTATGTCTTCTTGGTTGAATCTTTTGAACTAAGTGAATGTGATCGGACCCTAATCTCTCTATGCTTTCTATCTCAAATTCTATCTCTCCAAGTCATATGCATTCTATTGAAACTGTCGAATGTCTTCACTGCGTCCTCCACATAAAATCCGTTTTCAATGCTCATTCCTCCACATAAAATTCGGAGAAACAGGAATGACCGCCCGACAATCCAGGCGTGCGTGGGACGTGGAACAAACCCCAAACTTCCGCAAACAGGCCACGCGTTCCTCAGATGCGAATCGCCAGGGGCACCTGTGTAATAGCACAATGCCGCTCCTGTGCCTATAAATTCACACTTACCGCGGTCATTATCTCCTTCCACCCTCGCACGAACCCTAGCGCCACCGCTAGCTCTCGACGACGCCGGTGACGAAGCGCTTCGCTGCCGCAACCTCTCCGACGCCGTCCTCACGCCGACCGCGGACATCGTTCTCTCCGCCGTCGCCATAGGTGTCTTCCATCGCCAAGTTAGGGCACGGAGGACTGAACTGCTCGGCATCATCTCCCACTTCCGTCTAGCAGTTCCAAGTGTGGTAAATAAAACTTCTTTTTACAGCCCCTTTTGATCTCATGGTTCTGTCACTTTCTACCATAAGAAGTTTATCTTCACACAAGTTAGATCTCTCAATCTGCATCTCATAACATGCCTAGTATATTCACTTGTGCTTCATGAAGTAGTTAGATTCCTCACTTGTACTGATCTGTGGGTTCGTACAAATATGGAACCAACTTCTTATCTATGAGTGAATGTCTTCGCACGATGAGGTCAATGTCTTCTAAACTGATTAATCTTCAAAACCTTCTGAGAATGCATATGACCTCTTCCCCTTCCCTCGCACCTTAATGCTGTCACAGGTACATGTCTGTGGGAGAATCCTTCGGTTCTCATAGTCTGCATTCATTTGCAGAATTCCTACAGCATCACATAAATTCTCCTGAAGCCAGTTCCTGTTGGTCCAGCAAAAGAAAGCCTTTGAAGCCTTTGAAAGTTTTGAAGCCTTTCAAGTTAAAGTTTATGGCTTCAGAAGCAGCAGCAAGGAAGGGGGGCAGACAGCGACGTGAAGGAACTTCCAAATATCTGCCTGAAGACCTGGCAGAAATGTATAAAACAGATCCTGAAGAGAATTATGGGCAGCGCAAGACCCGAATCCAATGGATTCGACGCTATTGGGCTGAACAATGGTTCAAATACCGCTTCACAACCCAAGAGTATGCTGAGAAAAGTGCCATCAAAAGACCGTGGGGAGACATCTTATACAAAAACCTTGTACCCAGGTCCAGAGATGAAGCTATTGCCCAAAGCTTCTATCCATGCATGGCTCGTGGGCCACAGCCTGATGATGCACATCCGTCGTCACTACTCTAGTGTCGTGACGACAATCTATTCAAGCGCAACTTCCAGTTTGCCCAACAATCAGCGAAGCAGAACAAGAAGAAGTTGGGGTTAGACTTCAACCCTGGTCTGCCGTGAATGACCCTCCAGCTGACTCTAAGTCTGATGAAGCTCCTGCTGTACCGAAGCCAAAGCAGTCGAAGAAGCCAAAAGCTTCAAAGCCAGCCCCTTCATCAAAAATCTCAAGGGCGAAGCCATTAGCAACTGCACCTCCTGAAGACAGTGTGCAGTCTGAAGACGTATCCCGCGTCTCCAAGCCCCAGAAGGCCAAGGTGCCTCAGCCACACACTGGCAAAGAGCTCACAGCTGCTGCCATTCTACGCAGCGAAGCCATTGATCTGTCAAGTGATGACGATCTTGGAGATGACGCTCTAGAGCAGCTCATCAAGAGCAAAGAAGAAGCTGAAATCTTCAACAATTTGCCTCTCTTTGATGTCGCCATCATCCACAACTTCATCGACGAATGGTTTGCCACACCAAACATCAGCTTCGAAGATCTGCAGCTGCCTATTGGCCTCAGCGTCGCCTTCCAAGGCGCAATTGCTTCAGAACTTGCCATTGCCCAGCGCATCGTTGAACTGAAGCAGAAAATTGATCATGAAAAGGCTCAGTTCAAGAAGAATATGGCCAAGCTCAGCGTGCAAGAAGTGAAGAGCTTCAAGACCATGTTGCATGAGCTCAAGGAAAATTTTCTGAAGAAGCGTGCAGAAGCTCAGGGCTCACATGAGCGGATGAAGTCTCTGGCTGAAAGATGTGTACAAGCCTACAATGAGGCTGAGAAGCGCAAGGCACTTGGGCATCCTGGCATCGACCCCAAGATGGTCGCGAAGAAGAAGAAGAAGCCTGCTATGGCTGAACCAGAGGCACCTAGGCAAGAAGCAGTTCCAATTGTCTTCCCAACTGCAACGACTGGCTCGAAGCCAAAGAGCCGGTCAATAGCTTCAGAGCTCAAGAAGACAAGAACTGCTGAGGCTGAAGCCAGGAAGAGGAAAAGCTCTGAAGCCTCTCCTACTGCCCCCAGCAAGAAGAAGCAAAAGATCAAGAAATCTCGGGCTGCTCCCACAGAGCCCTTGATAGTTGAACCTATCTCTATGGTTCACCCCAACGCAGAACGACAACTGACAGTTCATGAGCCTGCTTCCATAGAGACTCCTGAAGCTGAAGACATACCAGCAGCCGACCCCATTGCTGCTGAAGACATTGGTCATCAGGACAATGTACAAGATGATGCAGCCCTTCCTCAGTATGAACAAAGTGAGCTCATCAGCATTGGTCGTCCTCTGACGCCAATTGCACAAGATGCGTCATTGGCGGATCGCCCTCAAGAGGAAGAAGACAATGAGGCCCAGCCCACTCCAACCCCACGGGCGTCGTCTGCATTCCGCAGGCTTCGCAAAGGTCCAAGGCCTCAAGTCTATGTTGAATACATTCCGGCTGCATCAGCCGCAGAAGACGCACCACAAGAGCCTACTCCTATGCTCCACCAAGAAGCAGTTCTCCAGGAGAACGTGCTTGTGACTGACCCTCCAGCTAGTCAAGCGGAGGCTGAAAATGTTGAGGCTGCCACAACCAACACTAAAGGCAATGTGGAGCCCTCCCCACCAAAAGCTTCAGCAGACAGCGAAGCTACTGATCCAGACACTTCTGTTCCTGAGTCTGCTGCAGGTCCTCAATTTGATTACCATGTTGAGCACAGGCCTCAGGTCCAGAAGCCAGTCCCAAGGCTGCCAAGGTTCCCAGGTCCTGCATCAGCACCTGGCTCCTTTGACATCAATAGCTTCAAGGTAGACAATATGTTCTTCAACAGCTTCAAGAACCCCTATTCAAGGGAAAGGATTTCATCAGATAGGTTCTGGAGCTATCCTCAGCGCAGCTACTATTCATGCATCCTATACAACCAAGGTCGCATCTTCCCGCACAAGCGCCTTGATGTTGAAGCCATTGCTGGTCTGCCCTGCTTAGAGGAAGCGCTGGATTGCTTCAAGCAAGTGGGTCTGCTGCAGTTTATAACTGATGAAGAGCACTGGAATGAAGAGCTTCTGTTGCAATTCTATGCCACCCTACACATCAAAGGATACAACAGAGATCCAAAGACTTGGGCCCTGGAGTGGATGACCGGCAATGTCAATCACGAAGCCAATGCATTCGATATCATTGAGCTCACCGGCCTGCCCACTCCTGGCGAACTCTTCGAGGAAGGCTGTCCACTACACACTGAAGCTCTTGAGAGCATATTCCAGAGGCCTGAACCTAATATGAGTCAGATGCTCTCCATGATGAAGCCATTGCCCCACGATGCTCCTTATCCAACAGAGTTCTTCGTTGAAGACTTTGAGTATCTGCCCAGAACCATCTATCACATTATCCGGCAGACTCTCTGGCCTATTAAAGGGCACTCTCCAAATGCCAAGATCGAGGGTGCAATGAAGACTCTGATATTTTGTATCCTTCATGGAAAATGCTTCAACGCACAGGATTTCTTCATACGCCAACTCGCTGCATCAGGCTCAGATCTGTTTGGTTTAAAGTTCTATGCTCCTTGGGTAATGAGACTGATCAAGCTTCACTCTGCGATCTCATATCAGCCCTCAGCCCGCAACCATCGGATCTTCTTGCCAGATGTGGATACCTCTGCTGAAGCTATATATCCTGAGCCTGCCAAGCAACCTTTGAGTCTTCAGAATGCAGAACACCAGAGCTTCACTCAAAACGATGAAGGTGTTGAAGCCATCTCCTGGGTGTATCCTTTGGCCGGCACTACACGTGCGCCACACCCTGCTTCAACTGAAGCCACTGATAGTGCAACTGCTTCCAGACCCAAGAAGCGCGCTCGTGTTCTCAATAACCGAGAACTTCTTGTGACCCTTCATCAAAAACAAGATAGGCATCACGACTGGCTAAAGCGTTAGATGAAAAGCCTCTTGGTGGATGTAAATCGTCTTCAAAATATTGCCACCAAGAATGCTTTCGTCACTCATGAAACCTGTCATCGTACATGGAAAGGGCTATCAATGATGTGTACTGAAGCTGAACTTGAAGAGGATGGCTTCACTAAGCGATTCAAGTTTGACACCACACCTCCTAGAAGGGCTGTGATGCGCAACACACCATCACTTGAAGACTCTGAGTTTTCTTCATCTGCTGCCACAGTCACTGCCAGAATCATTGATGAAGAAGACGATGCTACATCACCGCCACCTGCTTCAGCACCTCCAAGCTCTTCTGCATCGCCAAACACCTCCAACGACCCTGCTGCTCCTGGGAACGAGTAGACACTCTATGTCTTCAAACCTTTTTGGTCCTTGCTGACAAAAGGGGGAGAAGCATATGGGTTGATAGTCTTCAAGCGGGTCCATATGGGCGGGTGCTTTATGTTTTGCTATATTTTGCTTCATGCTTACAACTCTCGTTTTTGCTTCACTTGGTTCTTTGAGTTGTAACACTAAAACTCGATGGTCGTCTGCTACTTGTTTGCCACCCTGTTTGCGAAGATAAATTTGTGCGACGATAAATTCCATACTTATCTCATTCTGCAGACGTCCATTTTCCATTATGCATGTCATTATCTTCATATACTTTCACATGCATAGTGGATTGTCATCATAAGCTGAATTGGATCTCCACAAGTACAACCTGCCATGTGCATTTGCATTCCAAAATCAAATTAACTTATATGCACATCTTCAGGGGGAGCCCTTGAAACTTATGAAGACAATTCCTTATCCGTTACAATTTCACAGACTATATTCCCCGTTGAAAACTTCAACTAGTTTGTCATCAATCACCAAAAAGGGGGAGATTGTAAGTGCATCTAGTGCCACCCCTAGTTGGTTTTGGAGTATTGACGACAAACCTAGTTGAGGGACTAATGTGTTTGTGAGAATTGCAGGATAACACAGGTAGAAGTCCCTCATTGATTCGGTTTTACTACCAGAGATGACCCCTAAAAATGTATGAAGACATTGAAGCCAAAGGTGGTATATGAAGATATTCACATTGAAGACTATGACAAAAGAAGACACGTTATGAAGCCTATGGAGCTCGAAGACTTAGATCTTTCGTAGTTCTTTTTCTTTTGTGTTGAGTCATAGGAACCACCGTACTGTTAAGTGGGGTCCAGGAGAACCAGTCAGAATGACTGAAGTGATGCCTAAACCAAAAACCTATGTCTTCGAGTGAAGACAATGAGAGCGAATCTTGTCCAGAGCCGGACAAGTCAGCTTTGCTTGTAGCCCAAGTAAAGTTGCCATGAGAGTTTGAAATCTGACCGTTGAGACACGTGTCAGTTCCTTAGTGACCCAGGGTCATTTCGGACAAATCAGGTCGGGTTGCCAAGTGGCTATAAATAGCCCACCCCCTACAACCATAAACGGTTGGCTGCTCAGATTTCAGTGCTCGGCTTTTGTCGTTTGAGAGTAACCCACCTCGAAGCCTTTGAGAGAAAATTCCTAGCGAGGAGATAATCCCTAACCACCCAGAGCCAGAGAACATTGGGCATCACTTAAGTCTTCTTGTCTGTGTGATCTGAAGACTTATTACACTTGAGGACTGTGAATCCTCCAGACGGTTAGGCGTCGCGTTCAGGGCATCCAAGAGACATTGTGGATTGCCAGTGAACGAAGTCTGTGAAGGTTTGGGAGTCTACCTTGAAGACTTACCAGAGTGATTGGGCGAGGACTATGTGACCTTAGCTCAAGGAGAATATGGTGAGGACTTGGTGTCCTGAGCTGTGTGTTCAGGACTTGGTGTCCGGGACTGTGTGTCCTAAGGTTTAAATACCTAGCCGCTCCAACCAGACGTACAGTTGTCACAGCAACTGGAACTAGTCCAACACATCATTGTCTTCAACGAGTCACCGGTTTCATCTTCACTTCCTTTTTCTTACTGTTACTCATTGTGAAGCCATTGCATGCTTGCTCTATCTTTTGTCTTCACAACGTGAATGTATGATCTGTTAGGCTTCATAACTTCTTCCTACCTGATCCTTATTACACTGCAGCTGTTTGTCTTTGTGCTTTCACTCTATTGAATACTTGACCATGGCTTGCCTAGTGTAATCTAACTTCCGCTGCATAGTAATAGGAAAAATCTTCGCTGATTGTCTTCATAACTCCCACGTTTTGAAGACTTCCATAAAAATCGCCTATTCACCCCCCCCCCCTCTAGTCGATATAACGCACTTTCAGTCTCTTTATCCTTAGCCTTCAATACAATGTGAAGAAATAGACAATACATTAGCGATGTTACATGGTCATATGTTTGGAACCTGGTTTTATTATGTACTTTGCAATAAAATACAACTAATATTTTACATGGGTTCACCAGAATAAGTTCTGTATATAGACCAAAGCTATTTTGTTTGGTTTTGCTGCCTCCTTAATATCTTCTGTTCTGGTACTACTAATGTAAAACCTCAACTTTTCAGCGAGCTATGGAAAAAATGGTGGAACCGCCACCTTCTGAAGGTGGCGAGGCAACTATAACCGCAATGGCAGCTCTAGCTGTAGTGGGTCAGTACCTGTCCACTAACAGTGCCAAAAGCACGTTCCTGCGTAATACTGGGTTGGTTGTTAAGGCAATATCGTCCAAACTGCCTCATGATCAAGATATGCAAGCTCAAAGCAATGTTGTATCTGCGCTCCAGACACAAGTCCATTCCCTAACAGAGGCCCTTTGTGAAACAAGGAGAAACATTGCTCAATGTCGTCAAGATATGCATGGTTTTGAAACCAGACTATCAGACATTTGCTATGTTGTTCAGGAGCCTAGGGGAAATGAAGGCGAGGGTTATGGTGTTCCATCAGACAATATAGCATGAAAACGTAACAGTCAGGTCAAATGAACCGAGCTTCTGAACTTTTGGTGGTGCATTTATCTGCTAGACTGTTAAGTTTTATGCCAACCTTCCTTTTGTTATATAGTTGTAATTTGTTTTGGTGCGATACAAAATTTATTCTTAACATGCAGCCACCAGCTGAAGAAAACAGCAAGCCATTTTTGTATAGTGTAGGGTGTTCCCTATATTTGCACTGGTGGCGATCTTTGATGCCGAGTGGATGTAATCTGTGCAATCGCCTTAATAGCCTAGCGTTAGTTTGGGCCTTATTTATTTCCTAGTCTTCTTTTTCCCTGGTTTGCTAGTGGCCGCAACTACCCATGGGCCATATACGGGCCGTAGGATCCATGGGTCTCCTACGGACCATCGATAAATGGGCCTGTAATCGGTGGGCCTCGGGCTGTCGATAAATGGGCCTAGGGCCGTCGGATAAATGGGTCTACATGGGCCATAATCGGGCGTAATTGGTATCGGCCCAGCACGGTAACGGGCCGTTAACAGGCCGTAGGACTGCAAAAGCTTAATTCTATCACAGGCATAACGGGTCGTTAATGGGCCAGAATATAGGACGGGCTGGCCAGAAACGGGCCGACTCTTGCCATGGGCCAAATTTGGCCCATTAGGGTAACATGCCAGTAACGGGCCGACTCTTGCCATGGGCCGAATTTGGCCCATTTGGGGAACAAGCCAGTAACGGGCCGACTCTTGCCATGGGCCGAATTTGGCCCATTAGGGGAATAGGCCAGTAACGGGCCGAAAGTAATCGAGGGCCAAAAAGGAGCCCAAGAACGTATGGGCCGTCAATAGGCCGGAAGCTAACACGGGCTGGAAACGGCCCATGTAAATCACGGGCTGTTAATGGGTACAAAGAAAATTACTGTTCATTATGGGCTAGAGTCACCGTGGGCCTGTAAAGGGCCGAAAGATACGAAGGCCTCATATGGGCCGAAAGACGTCGTGGGCCATACATGGGCTGAAAGTGAAATGGGCTGGTGTTATATTCGACGGGCCACATGACGTTGTTGGGCCGATTTCCTTTAGTGCCTAACGGGCCGTAAAATCAGCTATTTGCGAAGAGACCGTTAACAGGCTTTTCATGGGCCAGCCCGTTAACTTTTGACCAAGTCAAACGGGCCGGCTTTGTAAGCTAAATGGGCCAGTGGTGGGCCGTGGCACATGTCGACATATCATAGGCACCTATCTGACCCACTGACGAGCTGACACGTGTTTCGTTCGGCCAATAAGAATTTTACACGTGGAAATTTCCCATTGGTCGGGGCTGTTAACGGGTTATCGGATCCAAAACCTGACCCGATAGTTTAACGGCGTTCCGTTACGGTGGATGCCATGTGTCGGTCACCCTTCACGAAAGCACTTCTGTGACGCGCGATTTATCATCATGGAAGTGGACACTTCCATGATAATTTTGGTAATGTCATGGAACACTTCTACGACAGCACATGTATGACTATCTTGATTCTGTCATAAATTTGTCATGGATGTACATGCATGACAAAAAACGCGACCTACTGTGACAAACACGTATCATCACGGAAGTGTATTTTTTTTGTAGTGTATACCGAGTTTTGCTATTGTAGTTGGATCTTATGATGTTTCTCCCCCTCTACTCTCTTGTGATGAATTGAGTTTCACCTCTGAAGTTATCTTATCGGATTGAGTCTTTTATGAGAACACTTGGTGTATGTCTTGCCGTGATTATCTGGGGTGACAATGGGATATCATGTGCCACTTTATGTATGTTTTGGTGATCAACTTGCGGGTTTCGTGACATTGGAAACCTATGCATAGGGCTTGGCACACGTTCTTGACTCTCCGATAGAAACTTTGGGGCACTCTTTGAAGTACTTTGTGTTGGTTGGATGAATCTGAGATTGTGTGATGCATATCGTATAATCATGCCCACGGATACTTGAGGTGACAATGGAGTATCTAGGTGACATTAGGGTTTTGGTTGATTTGTATCTTAAGGTGTTATTCTAGTACGAACTCTTTTATAGATTGATCCGAAAGAATAACTTTGAGGTGGTTTCATACCCTACCATAATCTCTACGTTTGTTCTCCACTATTAGTGGCTTCGGAGTGACTCTTTGTTGCATAATGAGGGCTTGTTATATGATCTATCTATGTTATTATTGTTGAGAGAACTTGCACTAGTGAAAGTATGAACCCTAGGCCTTGTTTCCTATCATTGCAATACCATTTACGCTCACTTTTATCATTAGTTACCTTGCTGTTTTTATCATTTCAGATTACAAAAACCTATATCTACTATCTATTTTGCACTTGTATCACCATCTCTTCGCCGAACTAGTGCACCTATACAATTTACCATTGTATTGGGTGTGTTGGGGACACAAGAGACTCTTTGTTATTTGGTTGCAGAGTTGCTTGAGAGAGATCATCTTCATCCTACGCCTCCTACGGATTGATAAACCTTAGGTCATCCACTTGAGGGAAATTTGCTACTGTCCTACAAACCTGTGTACTTGCAGACCCAACAACGTCTACAAGAAGAAGGTTGTGTAGTAGACATCATCTATCACCTACAATTTCAGTGCTTGCAGAGAAAACCTTACTGAAAACCGCTTATCATTTCCTTCTGCTCCTCGTTGGGTTTGACACTCTTACTTATCGAAAGGACTACGATAGATCCCCTACACTTGTGTGTCATCAAGAAGCTACCCCCACGACAACAGTCGGGATTCTTTGTCCTCTCATATATGGTGGAGACTCTCTCTCACTGATTCCTCTCTGACATTTGTGACCGTCGGCGATGGTCGTTACTCCTCCTTCCCCTAGTGCATAACAAAGGTCTAGCACAAGGAGAAGAAAGAGAAATGACCCCCACGACAACAGCCGGGATTCTTCGTCCTCTCATATATGGTGGAGCCTCGACAGACTTAAAGTCAACCCGAAATATTGTTTAATTATCTTTCTAAAAAAGGACATATCGTTTAACTAAAAAATAAAGTAGTTCTATTAATTTTCTTACTCAAAATAAACTACTTCTATAGTAAATTAAACTAGTTTTATTAAATCAACTAGTTCAACTAAGCACTTACTATAAATAAAATAAAGTAGTACTTACTAAAAAAACTACTTCTATAATAAAATAAACTAGTTTTATTAAATCAACTAGTTCAACTAAGCACTTACTATAAATAAAATAAAGTAGTACTTACTAAAAATAAACTAGTTTAACTAGTTCTATTATTTTTCTAACTAATTCTATTAAACACTTACTAAAAAACATCTAATTCAACTAACCTAAAAGGCACACTAATCTAACATCTAATGCACTAACCTAAATCAGAGAATGTTCAAATAATAATCTGTACAGATTACTAGTATATATATACATGGAAAAAATACAAATATGAAAAAAATGAAAAAAAGAGAGCCGGGGCGGCGGCGGCTCACAGTGGGGCCGGCCGGCGAGGGCGACGGCGGGGGCGGCAGACGGCGTTGGCGTGCAGGATCCGGGGCGCGCTGGGGGGGGGCACGGGTGACGGCAACGGCATGGGCGGCGGGCGATAACGTCGTCGGCGTGGGTGGCGGATGGCGTCGGTGTGGTCGACGGCGACGGCGTCCGGCAGCCTGGCGGCGTCGAGGAGGTCCGCGCGCGTCGTCGGGGGCAAACTTCAAGATGAAAACCAAAATTTTCACAAGAGTTCCTTATATCCATGAAGCTTTAGTCCCGGTTCTTGGCACGAACCGGGACCAATGCACCCCCTTTAGTCCCGGTTTGTACCACCAACCGGGACCAAAGGCCTCTTTTCAGCAGCCCAAAGGGCGGGAAGCAGAGGCCTTTGGTCCCGGTTGGTTGCACCAACCGTGACTAAAAAGTGGGCATTGGTCCCGGTTGGTGTCACGAACCGGAACCAATGCACCCCTTTAGTCCCGGTTGGTGCCACCAACCAGGACCAAAGTCCTTGTGCTGCCCGCGTCGCGGCCAAAAGTTTAGTCCCACCTCGCTAGTTGAGAGAGCTCGAGAGTGGTTTATAATTAAGCGCTGCTGCGCCCACCCTCTCGAGCTCATCTACACTGCAGGCTTTCGGGCCTAATCCGTGACTGTGTGCATGTGGTCCTACTGGGGCTGCTGCGGGCCTAAATCCTGGCCCATGGTTGGGTTTCTAGTCGTATTCAGGCCGTGGTGGCCCAGTTGGTGGCACTTTTTTTTGTTGTTGCTTTATTTATTTTATTTTGTTTCTACTTACAACAAAATACTTACTGTTGCTATTTTTATTTATTTTATTAAAGTTTAATTATTTTACTTTATTACAGTTTATTTTGTTACTAATTATTTATTTTATTTTGTTTCTACTTATTTATTTTCTTTTATTTTTTGCTTTTTTATTTATTTTATGAAAAAAAAATTGCTTTTAATGTTTTGAACAGAAAATACTTTGACAATTTTAGTTGCATAAATTTTATATAATTTTAGTTCCAGTAATACTAGAGGTTTATAAAAACTTTTTCGTTGATACCTTTAGCTATTAGAGTTTCATTATAGTTTTCTAGTTCATTCTTTTTTTATTAGAGTTTCATTAAAGATTTCTAGTTCATTATTTTAGTTTATTATTTTTGCTATTAGAGTTTCATAAAAGTTTTCGAGTTCATTCTTTTTTATATTAGTTCATTCTTTGAGCTAAATGACCCTAAAAATGAAAAGCATTTCAAATGAACTTTGAAAAGGTTGAAAGTTGGCATGGCATCATCATTTCACCCACATAGCATGTGCAAAAAAGTAGAGAGGGTTACGGCAAAAACTGGATGCACTTCGTGTACAAAACGGACAATCTGTTTCGAGGTATCAGGGTTTCATACGGAAACTCGTCTGTTACAAAGGGATTTTATGTTTTTGAACTTATTTGAACTCCAGACTTTTTTGTGTTCAAAATGCACCATTCAAAGCCACGTCATCAATTTTCAACCCTTTCCGACTTCATTTGTTATTTTTCATGCATTTACTGATTTTTTTGAGCTATATGACCCTGAAATTGAAAAGCATTTCAAATGAACTCTGAAAATGTTGAAAGTTGGGATGGTATCATCATTTCACTCACATAGCATGTGCAAAAAGGTAGAGAGGTTTACGACAAAAACTGGATGCACTTTGTGTACAAAACGGACAATCTCTTTCGAAGTATTAAGGTTTCATACGGAAACTCGTCTGTTACAACAGGCATTTCATTTCTTCACATTTCATTTCATTCCTCATTGGTCCCAGTTCGTGGCTGGAACCGGGACTAAAGGCTCCCCTTCTGTCCCGGTTCTAGGCACGAACCGAGACCAATGTCTGTGGGCCAGGAGCGAGGACCATTGGTCCCGGTTCGTGTCTAGAACCGGGACATAAGGGTCCACACGAACCGGGGCAAATGCCTCCCGAGCCCCGGCCGGCCCCCTGAGCGCACGAACCGGGACGTATGCCCCCATGGGTCCCGGTTCATGACAGAACCGGGACTAATGGGATGGCCAGGCCCAAACCAAAGCCCTGTTTTCTACTAGTGAGAGGATGTAAGCGGCCTGGAGACTTGTTTCTTTTTCAAATGTTGCAGCTGCTGCATCAGCACTTTTTTCCATTCCATCGTCCAGGCTAGGCTTACATCCATATGACTTGGTCAACCATGCGTGCAGGCTTACATCGAATCTTGCACAAGATCAATTTCATAATGCGAGGAAATGCTGCAGAGCTCAAGGAAGTGGCCAATAATTCGCTGGGAGCAGTTTGTTTAATGGTGAAATAGCTCTCAAGTACATGTCGATACTTACTAGTGTAATTCAGAAAGGAATTATTGTAAAGAGTAAAATGCATTGGTGGTCACGCTCACTTTGGTCACTGTACTCAAAAATACGGTTAATACGGTCACTATATATGTGTTGTGATGATTATACGGTCACTGTCACACCGTATAGCTCTGTATTTTGTTTAGTTGACCAGTCAAACCGTCTGAATGGCACCTGGCCCACCAGTCAATGGGTAAAAGAAAAAAATAGAGGGAAAATAATTTAATGCGCAGGTGAGAGAATCGAACGACTAACCTAATGATGTGGGGCCAGCAAGCTAGCCAGTCGAGCTGATGCCGGTAACGGTAAGTGTTTTATCTTGAGAAAGGCTGCCTACTATATCGTGGTAGCATTCACGTGACAACTATGGTTGGGCGGCTGTTGATTGTACGTGCATATTTGTGTTTGTGTATGTCTTCGCACTTCAGTAGGAGATACTTCGTCCCTGGCAAAAGAATGTACCATCTTCCGTTGTGTTAGAATAAGTTGTACAGGGATAGGAGAGGTTAGTTTGAATTGTAATCTCCTCTTCTCTCGATCGATCCTCTTCCTTGTAAGCTACGGCATACTTTCTATATAATACAATGCGGTCCACACGAAGGGTTCTATGCTTCCTAACTCGTTTCACATGGTAACAGAGCCTCTTCCTCGACAGGAATAGATTACATCTAGCTAACTTCCGCGACCGAGCACATGTCTACCACATCCGCCGTCATGACGCCCAGCACCATGGGTGCGCTCGATCACCACCACCTTATCCTCCGCTTTTGCCTCATCCTGCACCTCCACCAACACCTCCCTCCTTGGACCGCCACCCCAAGAGAAGCCGACGAGGGGAAACTTCCTGCTCTAGAAGGCCATTGTGTTGCCCCAGATCAAGGGCGCGCAGATGGAGCACCACCTCGACGAGAAGAGCCCGACACCACGGGCCACGCTCACCATCACCAAGGACGGCAAAGAAGAACAGGTGGTCAACTTTGCAAGATCCCTCTGGTATGCACAGCAGCAACAACTCCAAGGATACTTGATGGGCTCTCTTTCCCGGGATATCCTTGCACAGGTCAAACCGCTTCAGACGCCAGCCGAAGTATGGCGGCCCGTCGACGGCGAGCTTCCAAGCAACATCACGGTGCTGCAACCCCGACAGCATACTATGCACACTGTTTTAGTCAGATACAGTGTGGTCTTTGGCTGGATTTGGAAAACCAAATGCACTATGCAATGGAAGGTGTTCCTGTGGCTGTTGTTGTCTGATAGATTGAACACCAGGAATATGCTCAGGAGAAGGCATTTCAGAATCCATAATGATGACTATACCTGTCTACTCTGCAACCACCCGCCAGAGGAAGACATTGTTCATCTCTTCTTCACTTGCCCCTTCAGTCAGAGATGCTGGGATGCATTGGGCATACGTTGGCCAAATGACACTGACTGGATTAGAATGATGCATGAGGGGCAGAAAAGATGGGCACGGCCGTTGTTTTTAGAAGTTTTTGCAGTGGCTGCATGGGGGATCTGGAAGGAGAGGAATGATAAGCACTTCAGAGGGATTCATCCTTCTTTTGTATCTTGGAGGAACAGATTCAAGAAGGACTTTGCTATGCTGGTTCATCAATCAAAGCAGGAGCAAGGCCCCTACATTCTCTCAATAGTCGACTTGCTTTGATTGTGCTATTTTTTCTGGTTGATTAGCTAACCACCCCTCCCCCCATGTAATTTGTATAGTGCTGGACACTCTAACCCCTAACCTTATATATTTATTATAAAGGCAATGAGAGAATCTCACTGTCTTCAGTTTTCAAAAAAAAAACTTATCGGCGTCTGCAAGCCGAGTACCAACTTCAGCAACTACAGGCGCTCCTCGGCCACATGTTAGTGCGTGCGTGCAGGTGTGTGATCCTAATGGTATAAAAGGACATCGCTTGAAATGCAACAAAAACCGTCTTATGCCACTAGTAGAAAAAGGGGCTTTTGTCCCGGTTGGTAAGGCCCTTTATCCCGGTTTTTGAACCGGGACTAAAGGGTCGTTACTAATGCCTCTCCCCTTTAGTCCCGATTCTTACACGAACCGGGACTAAAGGCCGCGGCCACGTGGAGCTCCACCTTTAGTCCCGGTTGGTAACACAACCGAGACTAAAGGAAATTTTATGATTATTTTTTGAAAATTTTGTTGAATTTTTTTTGAATTTTTTTTATTTTCAAATTTCTGAATTTTTTTAACCTCTAATCTCTAATCATCACCCCTCATCACTGCTCAATTTATCCTCTAAACTCTAATCACCCCTCATCATTCCAAATCATCTAACTTCCCAAACGGTCAGCTATCCTCCCACTCCCCCAGCCTGAGCACGCTTAACTTTCGGGTCCTATTCTCCCTCGTTTCCAAGTCTGCACTTGTTGTTTTCCTGACAATAGTAAGATGTCAATCCTATTAACCCTCAGGAATTTTGCTTGAGCATGAAGTGACACATTTCACTGTTTGAGTTTGAAACTATTGTTTTCAAAAACAATAAATATTTAGTAACACTAATATTTCTTGAATAATTAGTTTGACCATTGTTTCACCACAGTTTGACCAGATTTGACCAAAATTCAAAATAACTGAAATAATTATTTAGTAACACTAATATTCTAGAATAATTAGTTTGACCATTGTTTGACCACAGTTTGAAATTTTTTTGATTTTTTCCACTCTAGATCTTAAAAGCCCCGTAACTTTTTTCTGTTAGGTTTTTGAGGATTTTGAAAATGTTTAACGGGCTATTAAATTTGGATGTAACTTTTCGAGTAGATGATTTTTCATACAAAAAACTTTTTCATCCGAGTTAGTATGCAAAAGTTATGCCCATTTTACTAAATTCTAGAGAGATTTTGCAAATAAAGTCGAAATTCACATTTGAAAATTTTCCCAACAACTAGACCACATATCACATGGGAAACTTATTTTCTTTTATTTTTTTTGACATTTTCATCATTTTCTTTTATTTTTTTAAAAACTGAAAAGGCGATCCAAGGGGGGGGGTAGAGTTTGAAAATGGGACCTTTAGTACCGATTCGTGCCATGAACCGGTACTAATGCCCCAAAACCCATTAGTACCGATTGGTGCCACGAACCGGTACTAATGGGCATCGCACCCTTTAGTCCCGGTTCGTGGCACCAACCGGGACTAAAAGGTCCAGACGAACCAGGACAAATGGCCCACGTGGCCCCTGGGCTCACGAACCGGGACTAATACCCCATTAGTCCCGGTTCTGGACTGAACCGGGACTAATGAGCTAACCCAACCTGGACCAAAGCCCTCTTTTCTACTAGTGTGCTCTACTGGGTAGCCCATGGACTCTGCCAGCGTGCGGTCTCGTTCCTTGGCGTTGCTTTTTTTCCTTCTACAACTGGCAGGTGGGACCGAGAGAGAAACTAAGCTGACAAGGCGTCATCTAACCGGTCAACTAAACAAAATATGAAGTTATACAGTGTGACAGTGACCGTATAATCATCACAACACATATAAGGTAACCGTATTAACCGTATTCTTGAGTACAGTGACCAAAGTGAACGTACACGACAAGTCCAGTGGTCACCACATTTTACTCTTGTAAATGTCATGGTTCTTGTGCCCGAGGAGAGGAACGCCTGATATATATTCCCCGGGGGCCATAGGTTTCACTAGTGGCTTCTCTCAAGATAGCATAAGTATTACGGTGGGTGAACAAATTACTGTCGAGCAATTGATAGAAAAGCGCATAGTTATGAGATTATCTAGGCATGATTATGTATATAGGCATCACGTCCGTGACAAGTAGATCGACTCCTGCCTGCATCTACTACTATTACTCCACACATCGACCGACTCCTGCCTGCATCTAGAGTATTAAGTTCATAAAGAACAGAGTAACGCATTAAGAAAGATGACATGATGTAGAGGGATAAACTCATGCAATATGATATAAACCCCATCTTTTTATCCTTGATGGCAACAATACAATACGTGCCTTGCTGCCCCTGCTGTCACTGGGAAAGGACACCGCAAGATTGAACCCAAAGCTAAGCACTTCTCCCATTGCAAGAAAGATCAATCTAGTAGGCCAAACCAAACTGATAATTCGAAGAGACTTGCAAAGATAACTTAATCACACATAAAAGAATTCAGAGGAGATTCAAATATTTCTCATAGATAAACTTGATCATAAACCCACAATTCATTGGATCTCGACAAACACACCACAAAAAGAGTTACATTGAATAGATCTCCAAGAAGATCGAGGAGAACTTTGTATTGAGATTCAAAGAGAGAGAAGAAGCCATCTAGGTAATAATTATGGACCCAAAGGTATGTGGTAAACTACTCTCAACTCATCGGAGAGGCCTTGGAGATGATGTAGAGGCCCTCCGTGGTCGATTCCCCCTCCGGCGGAGCACCGACGAAGGCTCCAAGATGGGATCTCGCAGACACAGAAGGTTGCGGCGGTGGAATTAGGTTTTCGTGGTGCCCTCTGATGGTTTCAGGGTACGCGGGTGTATATATAGGAGGAAAAAGTAGGTCGGTGGACGCTTGAGGGGCCCACGAGGGGGGGGGGCGCCGGGCACCCTCGTGGCCACCCCGATTGTTGCTCGACGTCCACTCCAAGTCTCCAGGTTTGCATTTGTTCCAAAAAGGTCGCCCCCGAAGGTTTCATCCCGTTTGGACTCCGTTTGATATCCCTTTTCTTCGAAACACTGAAATATGCAAAAAAAAAACAGCAATTCAGGCTGGGCCTCCGGTTAGTAGGTTAGTCCCAAAAATGATATAAAAGTGTAAAGTAAAGCCCATAAACATCCAAAACGGGTAATATAATAGCATAGAACTATCAAAAATTATAGATACGTTGGAGACGTATCACGGGTATCATTATTTTCTGACCTTCATAGATGATTTAAGCAGATATGGGTACATCTACTTAATGAAACACAAATCTGAAAAATTTGAAAAGTTCAAAGAATTTCAGAGTGAAGTGGAGAATCATCGTAACAAAAAAATAAAAGTTTCTACAATCTGATCGTGGAGGAAAATATTTGAGTTACGAGTTTGGCCTTCATTTAAAACAATGTGGAATAGTTTCACAGCTCACGCCACCTAGAACACCACAGCGTAATGGTGTGTCTGAATGTCGTAACCGCACTTTATTTGATATGGTGCGATCTATGATGTCACTTACTGATTTACCACTATCGTTTTGGGTTTATGCATTAGAGACAACTGCATTCACTTTAAACAGGGCACTGTCAAAATCCATTGAGACGACACTGTATGAACTATGGTTTGGCAAGAAACCTAAGCTGTCATTTCTTAAAGTTTGGGGCAGCGATGCTTATGTGAAAAAGCTTCAACCTGATAAGCTCGAACCAAAATCGTAGAAGTGCGTCTTCATAGGATACCCAAAGGAAATTGTTGGGTACACCTTCTATCACAGATCCGAAGGCAAGATATTCGTTGCTAAGATATTCGTTGACAAGTTCAAGGTGTTGACTACAATGAGGTTTTTTCAACTGTAGCGATGCTTAAATCAGTCTGAATCATGTTAGCAGTTGCCATATTTTATGAAATCTGGCAGATGGATGTCAAAACTGCATTCCTGAATGGATTTCTGGAAGAAGAGTTGTATATGATGCAACCAGAAGGTTTTGTCGATCCAAAGGGTGCTAACAAAGTGTGCAAGCTCCAGTGATCCATTTATGGACTGGTGCAAGCCTCTCGGAGTTGGAATGAACGCTTTGACAATGTGATCAAAGCATATGGTTTTATACATACATTTGGAGAAGCTTGTTTTTACAAGAAAGTGAGTGGGAGCTCTGTAGCATTTCTAATATTGTATGTGGATGACATATTGTTGATTGGAAATGATATAGAATTTCTGGGATAGCATAAAGGGATACTTGAATAAGAATTTTTCAATGAAAGACCTCGGTGAAGCTGCTTACATATTGGGCATCAAGATCTATAGAGATAGATCAAGACGCTTAATTGGACTTCCACAAAGCAAATACCTTGATAAAGTTTTTGAAAAAGTTCAAAATGGATCAGTCAAAGAAAGGGTTCTTGCATGTGTTACAAGGTGTAAAGTTGAGTAAGACTCAAAGCCCGACCACAAGATAGAAAGAGAATGAAAGTCATTCCCTATGCCTCAGTCATAGGTTCTATAAAGTATGCTATTCTGTGTACCAGACCTATTGTGTACCTTGCCATGAGTTTGGCAAGGGGGTACAATAGTGATCTAGGAGTAGATCACTAGACAGCGGTCAAAATTATCCTTAGTGAGGACTAAGGAAATATTTCTCGGTTATGGAAGTGATAAAGAGTTCGACGTAAAGAGTTACGTCGATACAAGATTTTACACCGATCCAGATGACTCCGAGTCTCAGTCTGGATACATATTAAAAGTGGGAGCAATTAGCTAAAGTAGCTCCATGCAGAGCATTGTAGACATAGAATATTTGCAGAATACATACGGCTTTGAATGTGACAGACCCGTTGACTAAACTTCTCTCACAAGCAAAACATGATCACACCTTAGTACTCTTTGGGTGTTAATCACATAGCAATGTGAACTAGATTATTGACTCTAGCAAACCCTTTGGTTGTTGGTCACATGACGATGTGAACTATGGGTGTTAATCACATACAGATGTGAATTATTGATGTTAAAACACATGACGATGTGAATTAGATTATTGACTCTAGTGCAAGTGGGAGACTGAAGAAAATATACCCTAGAGGCAATAATAAAGTTGTTATTTATATTTCCTTATATCATGACAAATGTTTATTATTCATGCTAGAATTGTATTAACCGAAAACTTAGTACATGTGTGAATACATAGACAAAACATAGTGTCCCTAGCATGCCTCTACTTGACTAGCTCGTTAATCAAAGATGGTTATGTTTCCTAAACATAGACATGTGTTGTCATTTGATGAACTGGATCACATCATTAGGAGAATGATGTGATGGACAAGACCCATCCGTTAGCTTAGCATTATGATCGTTACAGTTTCATTGCTACTGCTTTCTTCATGACTTATACACGTTCCTCAGACTATGAGATTATGCAACTCCCGAGTACCGGAGGAACACCTTGTGTGCTATCAAACGTCACAACGTAACTGCGTGACTATAAAGGTGCTCTACAGTTGTCTCCGAAGGTGTTTGTTGGGTTGGCATAGATCGAGATTAGGATTTTTCGCTCTGTGTATCGGAGAGCTATCTTTGGGCCCTCTCGGTAATGCTCATCACTATAAGCCTTGCAAGCAATCTGACTAATGAGTTAGTTGCGGGATGAAGCATTACGGAACGAGTAAAGAGACTTGCCGGTAACGAGATTGAACTAGGTATGATGATACCACGATCAAATCTCGGGCAAGTAACATACCGATGACAAAGGGAACAATGTATGTTGTTATGCAGTTTGACCAATAAAGATCTTCGTAGAATATGTAGGAGCCAATATGAGCATCCAGGTTCCGCTATTGGTTATTGATCGGAGATGTCTCTCGATCATGTCTACATAGTTCTTGAACCCGTAGGGTCCGCACGCTTCACGTTCGATGACGATTTGTATTAGGAGTTAAGTGTTTTGATGACCGAAGTTTGTTCGGAGTCCCGGATGAGATCACGGACGTGACGAGGAGTCTCGAAATGGTCGGCATAAAGATTGACATATTGGAAGGTTATATTCAGACATCGAAAAGGTTCCGAGTGATTCGGATATTTTTCGGAGTACCGGAGAGTTAAGGGAATTCACCGGGAGAAGTAATGGGCCTTATTGGGCCATACGGGAAAGGAGGAGGCAGGCCAAGGGGAGGTGGGGCCCCCCCATGGGTCCGAATTGGACTAGGGGAAGGGGGGCGCCCCCCTTGCCCTTTCCTACTCCCTCTCTCTTTCCCTCTTTCCTTCTCTCCTACTCCAAAAAGGAAAGGGATTCCTACTAGAACTTGGAAGTCCTAGTAGGACTCCATACTCTTGGAGCACCCCTAGGGGGGCGGCCTCTCTCCCTCCCTCCTTTATATAAGTGGGCAGGGGGCACCCCAAAGACACACCAAGTTTTGCCTTAGCCGTGTGCGGTGCCCCCCTCCACATTTACACACCTCGATCATATCGCCGTAGTGCTTAAGCAAAGCCCTGCGTCGGTAACATCATGATCACCGTCACCACGGCGTCATGCTGATGGAACTCACCCTCGTCCTCAACTGGATCAAGAGCACAGGGGACGTCATCGAGCTGAAAGTGTGTTGAAAGGGGAGGTGCCGTACGTTTGGTACTTGGATCGGTTGCATCGCGAAGACGTTCGACTACATCAACCGCGTTACTAAACGCTTTCGCTTTCGGTTTATGAGGGTACGTGGACACACTCTCCCCTCTCGTTGCTATGCATCTCCTAGATAGATCTTGTGTGATCGTAGAAGTTTTTTGAAATTACTACGTTCCCCAACACAATGTTCCCATCATCAGTGAGACCTGTGATGTGACGTGCGGAATCGCAAAGTGGTACTGTCGGCTGAGACCACAGAGGAGATATAATACCTGGCGAGTGTTTGTCATCGGCCGACCAAGGCCGCGCAGTTGGTCCGTGAAGGTTTTCCGCCGTGTGCAGTACTGCATGATAGACATGTCTCCTTGGACGACGACTTGGTACTCGGCATCAATGTAGACAACGCGCGCGAGCTGGTTGTCACGGAAGATGTCATCGACGGCGGTCCACACGGCGAGCGTCGTGTCCTTTGGTTGCATGACGTCGTTGAGGAGCTCTAGCGAGATGGTGGTGTAGAGCCAATGCACCATGACGTGGTCCGCCATCTGCCACTCCAGGTCGTCGGAGCGGGGAATGGCCTCGGAGTCGACGTGATCGTGTAGCCCGAACATGCCGATGACGGTATCGAAGTGCCGACGCCACTGCGAGTAGTTGTCGGCAAGTAGGTCGAGTGTGATGGGGATGTGGCGGCGAATGTCGACGGCTGGAACGATAGGAAAAAAGGAGAAAGCGGAGCCGCGGCAGCAACCGCAGGCACGTCCGCCGCGTGTGGGAGTATGGCTGGTGGTCGAGCTGCGGCGACTGGGCCTACACCGGGTGCCCCAGCGACGGGTGCACCAACAGCAGGAGGCGCGTTGGCCAGCGGGACGACATCAGCAGCATCATCGATCGCCGGCATGCTCTATGGCCACAGAAGTGATCGTGGTTCTGCGCAAAGGGGTTGAGTAGAGAGGGGGTATGTGATACCATCATGTTAGACGAGAATTAGGGAGAATGTTCAGCATAGTTTGATTAGCACATAGGCAGGGGTGGCGAACAATCTTGGTTTCTTTATGGTGGCTGGCCCAATACTGGATGAATGTCGGCAATTATGTGCAGATTTCGGGAAGGTCATTTTTGAATTTTGTAACAAAGAATCAAATATGGTAGCTCACACACTAGCTCATCAGGGTCGGGATGATCCATCGTCTTTGTGGTTTGACTCTCCCCTGGTATTATTTCAGATTTACTCGCGGCTGATGTAAGCATTATTTAAAGTTAATAAAGCTAGCCGTAAAGGCCTTTTCCTCCAAAAAAACAAGAAAAAACACATAGGCAGAGTTATATGTACATACAGTTGGAGAGCCACACCGGTCTAGGGATCGTGCGCCACTAACCTATACAGAATACAGGAGCACATAAAATACAATACAACACGCTCTACATACTATGGCACGGGCCACGATTAAGGGGCGCACACAAACGTA
>NC_041393.1:1518292-1544394 GCF_002162155.2 Triticum dicoccoides | reverse complement strand
AAACGTATATATCCATCGATCTCGTACGTACGTATCCCGCACCCGCAGCCGAGACCTCCTCCTTACCCGAGCCCTAGATGAGATCCCTAGATGAGATAGGATCCTCAACGAACCCTAGATGAGATCCATCCCCAAATCCTCCCTGCCCGCCCGCCCGCCTGCATCTCTCCATTCATCCTCTCGATCGGCCGCCTTACTCGATCCATCGGCGGTTCGATTTCACGACGTGCAGGTGCAGTGCAGGCGGCCGGCCGGAATCAATTGCGTGCGCGATGTCGTAAGTGTACTATATATGCATCTAGCTAGCAGTTGGACTTGTCCTTCCTCACGGTCACGGATCGAATTCAACTTATTATACGTACTATGCATCAATTCTTTTCACAGTATATATTGTCATCAGTCAGTAATACAAGAACTTTTGATTTCAATGTTTATTTTCGCTGGCTACAGGACTTCAGACAGAGTCAGTGATACAAGAAGCGCCCAAGACTCATCCTCCATTTCAACGGGCGGTAGCGCAGAACAACAAGGCTTGAGTAGCGCCATAGAAATAATGGACAAACGTACGTCAGTAAATGCTTTTGCTCTCTCTCTTCCTTCTCGTACGTGCACATGCATATTGCTCTGACAATTACTAATTCCATTGAACCATGCATGTTCATTCATTAATTAGTAAATGCTATTCGTGCTGAGCTTGTTGATGCCGAGGAGAAACAATGTGCTGTTGAGGAACAGCTTTTTGGCGAACCGATTGCGCCTGGTGCTGGCAGTGGCACTCCTTTTATAGAGAAATCATTTGGCACTGAATGCGCACCTCGTCAAAAACGCTATCTAACCAGTGCCGGACTACCTCGACATTTGTCTTCCATTGTCGTCTCCATTGCTTTGTTTCATGGTCAGTGTGCTGCCCCGCTCTGCTATATATACATGCTTATGAAACTTTCATTCCTAATTTGTATCTAGTTCTAGTTGTTGCTTATATATATTAATGGTCTAAATCATTATCTCTTGCAGGAGAAAAGATGTTATTTGCATGCTCGGGCATACCTCTACCGTACGGACGAACTGCATTACGGCTGACAGAGTTATTTACCGAAAACCACCACATTATGGGCTAGGGTAACAACTTGATACCACATTTGGACCAGGTCACAAAAAACCACCGGTTTTGCGCCTAATTCGTAACGCGGAGCACTGATACTTGAATTTAGTCGAGAAAACGGTGAAACCGACAGGTGGGGCCCGTCTGTCGGGATGGCGTGGCAAATACCAAGCACACAAAAAACCTTTGACTAGCTGAGGTGGCAGATGAGCCGCGGGCCCCGCCTGTCATTGACTACATGGTCATCTTCATCCCATCTCTATTTCTATGGAGCATTGTGTCGAGCAGCTTGTGTGCGGCGAGCCATCTCTGCCGATGCAAGTCGAGAGCTCCATGGCCATGGCAGCCGAGGCCCTACCCGACGTCCAGATCCTCCTCTCCCTTTTCCTCTTCGTCTGGAGCTCGCTCCCGTCCTCCAGCCCTCTCCCCGTTGTTGTCCGAGAGCTAGCCGTCGACGCCGCTCCGCGCTAGCGTGGCCATCGCCGTAGTTTTGCCGACAAATAATGTCCTAGAGCTTTGCCTCCTCGCGCTGGTCATCCTCAACAACGAACAAGAGCCTAGACGCCGCAGAACGACAGAATCGATTGCGTCTTCAACCTCGGAGCCGCCGGCCGCCGCCGGCGAATTCGCCACCTTTAGAGCACCCCCGGCCTCGTCGGCCTGCTCATCTGAATCACCATGATTCCCTCTCTGTCTACCCCTTTCCCCCATTGTCAATTCGTCCCATAACTAGTTCGTCCGCCATGCCCGAGAGCTCCCGCTGACGTGCCTTTCCAGTCTCCACCGCCGTCGTTTGAGCACGAATTGGTCACGTCTGAGCACCGTACCGAGATGCTAGAGCTCGCAGGAGGCCATCTAGACTATTAGGCCGCTCGGTTGCAAGCTGTAACCCGGCGCTCGCGCAAGCCGGAGCTCTGCCGGCCAACCTAGCACTTTCCACCACCACCAGTCGATGCGCACGGTCACCAGCATCCTATAAAACGCAGCCTAGCGTTGAATGGTTGCCGGAATCGTCACGGCTAGCGGTGGCTGCAGCCTGCAGGAGTGCTCCTGGTATCGCCTGCGGTGGCGGCGAGGGCGGTTGCGGTCCTGCGTGCGTGCCACGGCCAGGGGCGGCTGCAAGTGCGCGTGCGTGCCAGGACCAGGAGAGATGGCAGGTGTGCGTGGGTGCGTACGCGCAACCGAGGTCAGCCATGGCCGACGGGAACGGCGAGAAGAGAGGAGAGAGAGGAGAAAGAGACTAGTCAACCTGCCCACCTGGAATTTTTTTTCCACGTCAGCCCGACAGGAGGGATCCACCTGTCGGATTTGCTGTTTTCTGGGCTAAAACGAAGAATCAATGCTCCGCGTTACAGATTAGCCCCATTGTTGGTGGTTTTTTGTGCCCTGCCTCAAATGTGGTACCGATCTATTACTCTAGCCCATAATGTAGTGGTTTTGGATAAATAACTCCGGCTGACAAGATTTGTGACCTCTGCACGTTTGGCTACTGCATATACTGCTAATAGAAACAGAGATGATGATTTGAGGGTTGTGCTAGCTCCTAATTATTACGTCTTCCATTTTTGCTTTGTTTTTCAAGCAAGCTAATTAACTTGTGTGACCCTGTCCTAATGTACTGCTCTTTTGTCACTGAAATTAAGGTCAAAGTGCGCCTTCCTGATAACAGTACTACCGGCGGGTTGTTGGGTCTATATGATCAACAAATTGCAATTGTCACCACCGTGGACCTCCCATCTCTATATGAAGTTGATCTGAATCCTCAGCATCGAAAGCACTCTTGTGGTGACCCAATACTAGCTGTCGGACGTGCCTTCACGTCAGGCAGTTTGATGGCTGCGTCAGGCAGTTTGGCCGCACATGAGTCTCAGAGTACAAAGCCTTCCATGTGGGTTTCTGAAGATCCGTTTTTTTTTTCCAACCGGGCTCACACCCTTTTCCATTAATTTTGCAATCAACGGAAATACATCAGTCTTTGTCGATCATGTTCACAAGATAAGCACCGAGCTAGCTAACGAAAACTACCCAGCAAAAGGAGACTGAAAGGGGCACGAGCGAGTTGGCGCATCGACAGGAAACCCACTGCATGACAGCCCTAGAACGGACTATCAGCTGTGGGGCGAAAACCTGACGACACTTCAACCACTACTCGGACCAAAAGCACATGTCTAGACCATAGAACTCTAGAGAGGATGAATCAGTATCATCAAAAGAACAACTCCAGCGGGCATCAGACACCAGTGGATATAGGCCAATTTAAAGATAACAGGATTAAGACAGCTCCCCTGTCTGAATACCATCCCCACCTCCCAAGAGCAGCCTGCCGCGAGCATATGATCTGTCCACCAGGGCAGCCGCCACATTAGCCAGCCTCTTCACCCCCACTTGGAATCTCGTCTTGTCTTCCTCCTTAAGCAGCCCTGCCCAGTATAACATAAAAGAACAAGCAGTGAAGACAGCCTCCAAAGGAGTACGAGCATTATACTTGTCAAAAGTAGTTTTGTTGCGGAGGCACCAAATCGCCCAACACACAGCTGCAATAATCATCATATAAAATTTCTTCCCCCTTGGGAAAAACTTATACAGCCAAGCAAAGCACTGCCAAATAGACCTGGGGGCACAAGAGACCCCCGCAGTCAGCCCCAGCACGCCCCAGACTGTACGGGCGAGTGAACAAGTGAAGAATAGATGATTAGAAGTTTCCACCTCCGTGCAAAACGAGCACATAGGATTTCCCGGCCAATTCCTATGTCGCATGTTATCGCGTGTAAGCACAGCATTTTGGAATAGCTGCCACAGGAAAAATTTTATTTTCAAGGGAATTGCAGCTTTCCACACCTTTTTATAGTTAGGTCCAGATAGGTTTCTCTCCAGCCACTCATATACAGATTTAGTGGTGAATTTCCCCCCACTATTCAAGGACCAGGAGACAATATCAGAATTCTCATTCAAAGACTTTTTTTAGCCTCGCACACCACCCAGTCCCATTGCTCCTCCAATGCACCAAACAACCTGCATCTAAAAGCTAGATCGTAGTTGTTGGCTACAAAAGAAGCAATGGTGCAATCTTGATTTTGACAAATGTCATATAAGACAGGGAAACACTCTCGTAATGGGCAGTTATCTATCCATGGGTCGTGCCAAACCCTAGCCAAATCTCCTTTGTTAATGATGATTTTCCTCCCAGCCATATAAGTATCTTTGACCTTCATAATGGATTTCCAGCAAGGGGAATCAGAAAAGCGGCTACGGATATTTGCAACGGTTTTGTTCCTGAAATATTTCGCTCGGACAATGCGTTGCCATAGCCCATCGCAAGTTTCCAACTTCCACCACCATTTTCACAAGGAGGCTAATGTTCTGCTTGTGGAGATCTTTTATTCCCAAGCCACCAATTCTCTTTGATCGGCAGATCCTATCCCATCTAACCATGTGATAAGCACGCTTCTTATTCTTCCTCCTCCAAAAGAAGCGTCTGCGATGCTTATTAATTTTTTCAATGAAGGTTTTGTTAAAGAGAAACATGGACATCAGGTACGAAGGAATACCATCCAAGCTAGAATCTAGCAAAGTGAGTCTAGCACCCCAGGAGGCTGCGTATGCCACCCATGCATCCAGTTTTTTGACCATTTTAGCATCCAAGAAATCTAGTTCGATGTTCTTAAGAGTGGAATAGGTTACTGGCACTCCCAAGTACCTCATGGGTAAGGTGCCCACACGGCAACCAAATATCTCTGCATAAATCATGTTAGTTTCGTTATCCCCTCCCACCACAAACACTTCACTCTTATCATAATTGATTTTCAAACCAGACATGAGCTCGAAGAGATAAAGCAACAATTTAGCATTAACAGCCCTGTCCGTGTCATGTTCAAAGCACAGGACGGTGTCATCAGCATATTGGAGGATGCCCACCCCTCCCTCGATTAGCCCCGAGGCCAATCCTTTGATAAGACAGTTTTTTTGGGCAGCAATAACCATTTTGGTTAAACATTCTGCTGCAAGGTTGAATAAAAATGGAGAGTGAGGGTCACCTTGCCGCACCCCTTTAGCACTCTGGATATAAGGCCCAGTCTCATCATTGATTTTAACACTCACCGTGCCATTTCTAAGGATTTGCGACACCCACCCACACCATTTTGAATTGAACCCACGTTTAGCATGACAATCTAGTAAGAAGTCCCAATTCACTTTGTCATAGGCTTTTTCAAAGTCCATCTTAAAGATCACACCCACCTCCTTTTTTATATGAGTATAGTGCAACACCTCATGTAAGGATAATATACCATCCACTATATGTCGTCCTTTAATAAAAGCATTCTGCTGAATGCTGAAAAGCTTGTTAGCAAATTTCACGGCCCTGAGATCCATGACTTTCGTGATCAATTTATATGGGCACCGTAGCAAACAAATAGGCCTATACTGCTGGATTTTTCTTGCATCAACTGTTTTAGGCAACAGTTTAATAATCCCGTAGTTTAGTCGTTGAACATCTAATTTTCCCTCATAGAACCACTCAAAAAGGGTGAACAGTTCTGTTTTCACAACCTCCCAGTAATGCTGGTAAAATTCCACCGGTATATTATCCGGTCCCGGGGCTCGATTTGGTTTCATCGCAAACAGTGCTTCTTTAACCTCCTCAAGTGAAAAGGGACGAGTCAGGTACTCATTATCCTCAGGCATGATATTTTCATCCCGAGACCAAAGCGAGGCATCGATCTTACAAGTATTCCCAGGGGCCGGACCAAATAAGTCTCTATAATACGCCGTAGCATGAGATAACAAATTCTTGGTCCCCTCAACAATAACTGGGCCACACTCCAGTGAGATCATAGTGTGCTTTCTACGTCGCCCATTAGCCACTTTATGAAAAAAATCTATATTATTATCCCCCTTCAGGAGCCATCTCCCATTAGAAACTTGGTGCCAATGGGTCTCTTCTTCAATGTACATGGTATTAATCTTAGCTAGGATGTTCAATTTTCTCGTATACGCCTCCCCACAGAGATCATATTCCTCCTCCAGCTTTTCTAGCTCTTGTAATTCAAGTCTAATAAGATCTTTTCTGATCTTGTTATGACCAAATATATTAGATCCCCAACCCTTGAAGAACTTCTTAATTCTCTTCAACTTGATATTAAGAATATCGATGGGATCACTAGTATAGACAGGCTGGGACCAGATTTCTGTCACCAGAGGAAGAAAGTCTGGGTTATTTAGCCATGCATTATTGAACTTAAAGCATCTACTCCCAGGGGCTCTAGATGAAGCCACACCCCCATCTAACAGCAAAGGGTTATGATCAGAAATTTCCTTGACCAACTTACGAACAGAGACAAGGGGATAAAGGTCCTCCCAATCTGACGACATTAAGACCCTATCCAATTTCTCTAAGGTAGGGGTCTCTTGTTTATTTGACCAAGTATAGCAGCCGCCTGACATATCAATTTCTCTTAGCCCCAGCAGGTGTATAACTGAATTAAACACATCAGAGAAATGAGACAGGAGGGTTTTCTTGTTTTTCCCCACTATGACGAAGAATATTAAAATCTCCCCCCACTATATAGGGGATACCAGTTTTATGACACATAGACGACATTTCTGCAATGAATTCAGGTTTGTTTTCATCCTGTGCGGCCCCATACACCACCAGCAAGGCCCACTTGTAGTTCTTACTCTTATCGAGGAGGTCAATTTGCAGAATAAATTTCCCATGCTTCACCTCTAGGATATCAAATTTATTTCTATTAATGCCACAAAGGATGCCTCCAGATTCCCCCCTAGAAGGATTCCACTCCCAATAAAACTTCTGAAGTGGATCCAATTTTCTAAAAAAGGAAGGAGTATAGTTACTTTTCATAGTTTCTTGCAACCCAAGGAAATCCACCTCATGAGCATGTATCATATCAGTGAGGCAGGTAGACATGCCCTTCTTACCTGCCCCCCTACAATTCCAAAAGATTCTGATCATTTGTATCGATCAGGTTTATCTCTCACCCTGGTAGGTCTGCCAGGATTCATAGCAGCCATACCCTCTCCCTCTTTTTTTGACTTCTAGTCATGGGTCTAACAGGGTCTCTATGGGGTGAGACAACCACTGTTCGCTTTCTCTGATACTTCCTCTTTTTTTGTTTAGATTGGACAAGAATAAAATTCTCCTCCTCGTCTCTGTCTGATTCCCCCCCAAGTTAAGGACAAGGGGACACTATTTCCCAGCCCATCATTAATAACTATATTAGGAGAGGCTCGTTCATTTTTCTTATCAAGAAGTAAATTCCTAGATATCTCTAGTTCACGGATAATATTAACAGTGTCAAAGTTATCATCAGGAATTTGCACTCCCATGAGGGATGCACGCACAACAATCTCAGCATCAGACAGGATAGAAAACTGGTTTTTAGTGTTGAGCATGTTTTTACCTTCAAAGTCCCGCTTCTTCATTCTGTTAGCAGCTCTATCCTCCACTTTTTCCAGCTTCTCGAGTTGTCTGCGTGAAGTTAGGTCTTCAGGCATCCCCACCTCACGCATGGGAGACCCCGATGGTGACTCTACAGTGTAAGCACTGTAATTTTCCCCTCCCTCAGTTGAGCCTTCTTCAAGGGGAACAATATGAGGCAGTGAGGGCCAGATTACATAATTTGACAGAGGAGGAAACACAGCCTCATGAGAGTTATCATAATGTTGCAGAAACATAGGGGAAGGGGGTAGGGGTCTGGATGATTTCCCAAGCACCTTTTTTAGGAGATATACCCCCATCCTCACAGCCCATCTCCTCCTCAATGTTTTCCTGTGACATGTTCTCAATAGGAGAATCATAGCAAGATGTTTTTTCCTTGTCATGCTCCCTGGCCATGGACTCAATGAGTAGCTCAATATGATTCCCCTCATCACTCTCCTCCTCCTCTTAATTTTCAGTAACTACCGTCAGTCTCTGTGAAGTTTTTTCATAGCTCTGTGACGAATGATTTCCCACCATCGATGCATCAGTTTCCCCCTGCTCCGCAGAGGAAGCAGGGTATGAGTCCACCCTAGCTTTTTTAGGGAAGGAAGGGGATGCACTGCTATCAACAGCAATGGAGGATTGTTCTTTATCCCCTCCAACAGATACCACTTTCTCAACTTCGTAGAAAAAATCATAGAACTGTTCTCCTAACATGCCTTCAGCAGAGGGGGAATTTTTTTAACCTCTCGGCAGCCCGGCAATATCCTGGCATACTCAGGCTTATGTAAAGTTGCCTCATCAACTTCCAGAGTTATACCAACCAGCCCCCCAGCATATGCAGCATGCTCAGAGCATCTTTTTTCCAATGGGATATTTCTCACACGAACCCAAGCTTTTTCCATAGATCCTTTAGCCCCCACAGATGCAGACCAAGGGGTAATACAAACAATGACAGAGCCATCTTTCAGAGGAAGGCGTTTGCCATAGCAACATGCTCTTTCCACCTCACTGGCATTAGGAAACCGCATGACAAATTGAGCAGGACTGATGGAACGAGCAGTACACCGCCATTTTTTCTTGCCAGGTTTGCGGCCAAAGATGCAGTTAAATCCATGTTCGATCTCCTTCACAGTAGCCACCCCCTCTATGACAGTAATAACTACATTGTTCGTTTTTTCAGAGTTCTGCTTGGATGCACACATATCGGGAATATAGAAAAAACCCTGGCCAGGAGATTGAAACCCACACAGTAAAGGAACACACTCGCACGGTCTCAAGGTTTGACAAAGTTGAGCCATATGACCAAGCTTGCCACATTTTTCACAGCGAATAGTAGGGCAACGAGGAGCAAAATGACCTGGATTGTTGCAGTTGAGGCAGCGTTCCTCAGATCCCTTGGAGATCGGAGTCGTGGTTGGAGTAGCAGCAAGGGGGGCGCAGCCTTGGTTCCCCCTCCCATCGCCCGCGCCGCAGCCTCCCACTTGTCGCCAGCTCCTCCTCCTGCGGATCTCGAGCTCTCCGGTGCGGCCGTCGATGGATCTGGCCGCTGCCACACAATATGACGCGTCTGGTTGGACGGAGGTGGTTTGCGTCCACCCCCGAACCCGCCGCGGCCAGCGAAGTCGTGTCGGCCTCCGAATCTCCCCCCACCATGGTCTCCCATCGTCATGGGCTGGTCGCCGCGGGTCTTCGAACCCCCCGCAATCTGAGCAAAGGAGCGGTCGTCGCCATGGACCTTGCCGCGCCACCAACCGAAGGAATCGCCCGACGGTGGTGGAGGAGGAGAGGAAACCCTAGATCTCTCCCATAGGTGCCCGAAGAGATGGGCGAGATGTGAATCTGATCTGATGGAAGTGGTGGTAGGTGGGGGATCAGGTGCGATCCCCTCCCCCCGGTGGCCGCTAAATACCCCCACTCCATGGCTGCAGCTGGGACCCTCATGGCGGCGAGACGGCCATGGATCTGATCCAGCAGCTCTCCCCTCGCCAGGTGTCTCGCATCCAGCCGCTGCATGTCTCTCCTTCTCCCTGCGGTGCACGCCGGGTCCCGCATGCAGCGCGGTCGTGCATGGCGGCGCAGCGAGGCGGTCAACCCTAGCCAGATGACATGGAAACGAGAGAACCTGGCCGATCTCGATGCTTTCACCCTCGCGCATGTACCGCGCGTCCACCGCCACGCCTCGTCTATCGATCAGGACCATCCGTAGCGCGCCGTGGTTGAGATGGATCTCGCCCTCGTCGGCGGTGAGCACACGCGCCGCGATCAGGTCGGGGACGAACATGACGTGCCAGCGCGTCGCCATCCGCGTCAAAACACGGATGGTCCTGATCCTGTCAAAACACTCTGAAGATCCGTTGACAGAGGTATGCTGCAGATTTGTATCTTAATTAGTTTCTTGGCATTATGATATTCGTGGTTTACTTATCACTGTTCCCGGAAGTGAAGATGCCTTTCCTTAATAAACCTTACCACTTTATGTTTGTTCTAGGCTGTATTTGGAGGACCAATTATAGGAACTGGTGGTAGATTTCTTGGGATGAGCCTTCCTATTGATGATTCAGATGATTTTACTGGAAGAAATGTCATGTTCCTTCGAGGGGTGATACTTCTTAATCGCTTGAGGCATTTTGGGATACTCAAGTATGTATTTTATACTTCATATATCTGCTTATTTTTTTCTCCCCCAGTAGGCATATTTATATTTTATCTAAGCCCATATGATGTTCCATTAAGGTAGCCATTTTTTATACCATTTGGATCAAAGGAGTTTCCATGCAATCTGTGGTTTGAAAACAATCTTGTCCTGCTACCTCCGTTAGGCCAAATCTCTTGTTGCTAATTTGGTGCTCTTGCTTAATGTGGACGCTACATTTCTCTAAGCGAGGAAGAGATAAGCTACTTACAACATCTGAATCTGTTCAATCCTGTCATCTCTTTTGTCAAATGTTTATAAATGTTCTTAATACCTTGTTTCCTTTTGTAAGATTTGTTTATGTGTTGGTATGACTGTTGTTCTATTGCAGTCCTAAAAAACTCGACTTCCGTGGTTATTCGTTGCCTTCAGATGTATTCTGTGCAAGCCCTTCAGGTGTGAATAATCAATCATGCGACTATCATTTCCAAATGTTATCTATTGATCTGTGTGTGTGTGTGTGTGCGCGTGCGTCTGTGTGTGTGTGTGTGTGTGCGTGTGTGTGTGTGTGCGTGTGTGTGTGTGTGTGTGGAATATTATGTGAATGTTTTCATGCATATCATCTGAGTAGTAATATTAATCATCTTATCGCATCAGGATTTAGGAGAGAGATTAACCGTCTGAAATCCCTTGGCTATCCCATGGCACCACCACTTATGCTTGAATGTAAGTCGTTGCTTTTGCTATTGATGTCCTTTCCCTTACCTTTCTTTGATCTAACTTCTGAGCCTGTTTCTCTGAACAGTCAACGGGGAATTTCTTAATAGATTTGAAGGATATTTTGGTGGTTTACTTGCTTTGGAAGGGTATCCTTATGATGATCCACCCTTTGTTCATGAGAATCGTGTCTGGGGGCAATTTCCAAAGGAAGTTGTTTCTGATATATCCCAACGTGTTGTCTCACTCAAATCATTCTGTGGTAATTTTTACAGTTATGTGCTCATTGCATTTCCGTGCTAGTTTTCTTCATTAACTAATCACAAAATTTTTGGTGTAGGACATGTGAGGTATTTTGCATGCACAGGGTTGCTTATATGGTGGCCTGAAAGTAGTGGGGCATGCTCTGTCATTCTCACTTCAGCCAGTTTGGTTAGAGGTCATGATAATGAGTACTATATTGATAGCTTGAGGTGTGGTGATTCTGGGGTTGGAGGTCATGATGATGATGACCATATTAAGAACTTGAGGGTTGGTGCTCCTAATCATTTGTCTTGGTCGTTTAAGTTGTTTGATGTTTAGTTGACCTCATCTTTTACCATTGTAGATTGAGGTGTCTCTCCCACAAAATAGGACCGTCACTGGGACATTGGAATGGTATAACGTGGACTACAACATAGCTATTGTCAGTGTTGGGGATTATGTCTGTGCTTGTCGCCCAGAAAATATTTTTAACGCGGTGCAGATGCCATCTCGAAATGCTCTACCTACTTTGGGTCGAAGAAAATTCCCTTCGTTGGTTGGAAAAGTAGTAGCCATAGGGTTTAGCACTCAACAAAGATTATTAATGGCCTCAATGGGAGAAGTGAAGCAGAGAAACAAGGGCATCAAACTTGACTCAGTTGGTGAAATGAAGCGGAGAAGCAAGCGTATCAAATTACTTGGTGAAGTGAAGCAGCGAAACAATGGTAGTATCAAACTTGACTGAAGATATCTCAAGCTGTCCACTTGTAAAATCAACAAGGTACAGTGGTGAAATTATCTTACATGGTAACCAGTATAGATAGTTGTGTTAGGACTGAGTCATATCTTTAATCATATTGTACATCTATTTGACTTTTATATTTGATTGAAACTGAAACTTCTTCGGTTACTTATGGCTTTTACCTATATTTTATGGTTGTCATAGGCTGGGATTGGAGGGCCTCTTATTAATTTTGGTGGGAGTTTTGTTGGTATGAACTTCTATGATGGATGTGAAGAAACTCTTTTCCTGCCAAGGAGTAAGATTGTTGAAGTTCTGAAGAGAGTGGTTGGTCTCTCACTACCATCAAGGTATTTTTTCTGTTACATCTCAATACTAACTGGGTATGGCCATACTTGCTCTCTAAATTTACAGTGTGTTGTTGACAGATCATTGAATGGTCGTCCTGAGCACATAGAATATGGTGCTCGAGGCAGGACAAGGAAAAATAGGTATTCCTTCTATTTCTGTTGCCCCCTTATGTGCGTAGCATGTATTGTTAATTCAATCCCGGATTACGAATTTACTTCCTCCGTTCCTAAATATATGTCTTTTTAGAGATTTCAATATGGACTACATACGGAGAGTATTGTTTTATGACAGGTGGCCCATGCCCGATCCATATTGGTATCATGGTCTACTTGAGCTGGATATGTACCATCTCCCGGAGTTTCGTGGAAGGACTCTGCTTTAGACGGCTGGCTGGCCGTTGGACTATGATTACTACTAGAAGGGTTGGGTGTGATTTGCTGCGCCGTTAGTGTTGGGTTTCTTAGAAACATTACTCACTCTGTTTCAAATATAAGGTGTGTTACATTTTTAAAAGTCAAATATTTTTAAGTTTGATCAAATTTGTAGAGAAATATATCAAAATCCATAATACCAAATCGGTATAATTAGATTCATTACGAAATGAATTTCCATATTTTTTTGTTTATATTGTGGATGTTGACATTTTGCACTAGTAGAAAAAGGGTCAAATGTGAGACACATTAGTCCCGGTTTGTAATAGAACCAACACTAATGTGTCCATTAGTGCCGGTTCCAACGGCTAGGCCGGAGGAGCTCTTTAGTACCGGTTCGTGGCAAACCTTTAGCACCGGAAAGTGGTGGCAGGATGTTGTCAGAGTGGGGCCCCTCCAACACCTTTAGTACCGGTTCGTGGCACGAACCGGTACTAAAGGTCGTCCTATATAAACCCTTCGACCACCCGCACTCTGTTCTTCCCCCTTTCCCCTCTCCCTCTCCTCTGTTCTTCCCTTCTTCCTCTCGAGTTCATCACCAAATTTGCCCAAAATTTGTTAAGATTTGCAGGCCCCCGTCCATTCAAATGATCACAAAGGTTAGCAACTTTGTCCTTTCATCTCTCATTGCTAGATTAGCTCTTGCATTGGTTTATATAGTGATTAATTGTGGGTTTTAGTAATTTGGGAGGAATTATATGTGGTAGTATTTGATTTATATGCAAATTGAGGTCAAAATAACACTTAGTTTGCATATGTAGGTGTGGTTTATTTAGTGCCTTCTAAATCTCCGTCGTAACCACCGTCGATCGCCCGCACCGTCCCGTCGCCGGCACCACCTTGTGGTGAGCCTCTTGTTCATGAAATTTTATATAAAAAATTGATGTTTGTGTGATTTGGATATATAGTTACTCGTATAATTATCTTACCCGTACGTTGTTTGTTATACATATATAGTGTCATGGTTTTGATATCCGTCCCCGTCGGCCCTCGTCCTTGTTATGATTCGGATGTGGTATATTCTCTTTTAAAACTATTTGTTGCATTTCGTGTTTATGACAAATTATACCCATCAAGTTGACATAGATATTTTTATCTAGGAGGTATGTGAACCGGAAATTCCAACCGACCCTATTGTCGAGAGGTTAAATTTAGTTGAAAGAGAAAACGAGTATTTGAAAGAAAAATTGAAAAGAATTGAGGGGGAGAAGATGGAATTGGAGTTGCATGTTGCCGATGTCGTCAATGATCACAAGATCAAGATGGAGAAAATGCGCTTGAAGATTAGAAAGATTAGAAAATATGCCATTGATAGTGAGGCTTGGTATCATTATGCTGTTGGATCAATTGTTACCTTAGTTGCGATCTTGATCGCATTTGTTGTTGCATTTAAATGCTTTAGCTAGAGAGTTATTTGTTTGTTGCATTTAAGTGTTGTGTGAACTTTATGTATTGTATTAATTTGGTGTTTTCGGTGCTGTGTATTGAAGATGAGACGGCAATGGATGTACGATGACCGATGCTCTTCCGAGTTCATTAATGGCGTGCAAACTTTTCTGCTTGCGGCTGAGGCAAACAAGCGGGCGGATGGTTTTATGCCTTGTCCATGTGCTGGCTATAAGAATGAATTAAATTACTCTAAGTCAAGAACCATTCACGTCCACCTGTTTAAGTTCGGTTTCGTGCCCCACTATAATGTTTGGACCAAGCACGGAGAAAGAGGGGTTATGATGGAAGACAATGAAGAAGAAGAGGACGACGAAAGCTATCCTGGCCATGGGTTCCCTGAATACGATGATACAACAATGGGGGAAGAAGCTAAGCCGGCAATGGGGGAAGAAGTTGAAGAAGAGGCATCAGATGAGCCCGTTGATGATCTAGGTCGGGCCATTGCCGATGCAAAGAGAAACTGCGCAAATTATTTGGAGAAGAAGAAGTTGCAGCGCATGTTAGAGGATCACAAAAAATTGTTGTACCCGAATTGCATAGGTGACAAGAAAAAGCTGGGCACCACACTGGAATTGATGCAATGGAAGGCAGAGAATGGTTTATCTGACAAGGGATTTGGAAAGTTGCTGGTAATGATAAAGAATATGCTTCCAAAGAACAACGAATTTCCCGAGAGTACGTACGAAGCAAAGAAGGTTGTCTGCCCTCTAGGGTTAGAGGTGCAGAAGATACATGCATGCCCTAATGATTGCATCCTTTACCGCGGTGAGTACGAGGATTTGAACGCTTGTCCGGTATGCGGTGCATTGCGCTATAAGATCAGCCGCGATGACCCTGGTGATGTGGTATGCTCCTATAATACCACGGTTGAAACGTTTGTTCCAAAACAAAGAGCATGCCAAGGCGATGCGATGGCACAGAGCAGACCGTAAGAAAGAGGAAAGTTGAGAGTACCCGCTGACGGGTCACAGTGGAGAAAAATCGAAAGAAAGTACGGGAAGGAGTTTGCAGATGACGCAAGGAACGTATGGTTTGGTCTAAGCGCAGATGGCATTAATCCTTTTGGGGAGCAGAGCAGCAACCATAGCACCTGGCCTGCGACTCTATGTTTGTATAACCTTCCTCCTTGGTTATGCATGAAGTGGAAGTTCATTATGATGTCAGTGCTCATCCAAGGCCCTAAGCAACCCGGCAACGACATTGATGTGTACCTAAGGCCATTAGTTGAAGAACTCTTACAACTGTGGAATGGAACAGGTGTACGTGCGTGGGATGAGCACATGGGGGAAGAATTTGACCTAAAGGCGTTGCTGTTCGTGACCATCAATGATTGGCCTGCTCTCAGTAACCTTTCAGGACAGACAAACAAGGGATGCCATGCATGCACGCCCTGTTTGGACGATACCGACAGTATATATTTGGCTAATTGTAAGAAGAATGTGTACCTGGGACATCGTCGATTTCTTCTGAGCAGGCATCCCGTAAGAAAGAAAGGCAAGCATTTCAAAGGTGAGGCGGATCACCGGACGAAGCCTCGCCACCGTACTGGTGCTGATGTACATGATATGGTCAAGGATTTGAAGGTGGTCTTTGGAAAGGGTCCTGGTGGGCAACCTGTTCCGAATGACGCTGACAGACGCGCACCCATGTGGAAGAAGAAATCTATATTTTGGGATCTGCCCTATTGGAAAGACCTAGAGGTCCGCTCCGCAATCGACGTGATGCACGTGACGAAGAATATTTGTGTGACCCTGCTTGGCTTCTTGGGCGTTTATGGAAAGACAAAAGATACACCTGAGGCACGGGAGAACCAGCAACGTATGCACGGAAAAGACGGCATACATCAGGGTCATGCAAGCTATGCTCTTACCAAAGAAGAGAAGGAAATCTTCTTTGAATGCCTGCTCGGTGTTAAGGTACCGTCTGGCTTCTCGTCGAATATAGAAGGAATAATAAACATGGCAGAGAAAAAGTTCCAGAACCTAAAGTCTCATGACTGCCACGTGATTATGACGCAACTGCTTCCGGTTGCATTGAGGGGGCTTCTACCGGAAAACGTTTGATTAGCCATTGTGAAGCTATGTGCATTTCTCAATGCAATCTCTCAGAAGGTAATCGATCCAGAAATCATACCAAGGTTAGAGAATGATTTGGTGCAATGTCTTGTCAGTTTCGAGTTGGTGTTCCCACCATCCTTCTTCAATATCATGACACACGTCCTAGTTCACCTATGCGAAGAGATTAACGTTTTGGATCCTGTATTTCTACACAATATGTTCCCCTTTGAGAGGTTCATGGGAGTCTTAAAAAATATGTTCATAACCGTGCTAGGCCAGAAGGAAGCATCTCCAAGGGCCATGAAAATGAGGAGGTCATTGAGTTTTGTATTGACTTTATTCCCGACCTTAAGCCGATTGGTGTTCCTAAATCGCGGCATAAGGGCAGACTGGATGGAAAAGGCACGCTAGGAGGGGAACAAATAATATGTATGGACGGACATTCTCTCACTGAAGCACACTACACAGTTCTACAGAATTCCGTCTTGGTGGCTCCGTATATGGATGAACACAAGAATTTGCTACGCTCCAAACACCCGGAGCGGTCTGATGACTGGATTACACGTGAACAAACCAGGAGTTTCGCCAGCTGGTTGCAGATACGTACCATGCATGACGCCTCTATTGAAGATGACCTATACTTGCTGTCCCAGTTACCATCTTCGAATATAATGACTTTCAAAGGGTACGAGATAAATGATAATACATTTTACACGATCGCCCAAGATAAGAAGAGCACCAACCAAAACAGTGGTGTCCGCTTTGATGCAGAAACCAAGACGGGAAAGGAAACATATTATGGTTATATACAGGACATATGGGAACTTGACTATCAACGTGGTTTGAAGGTCCCTTTGTTTTGGTGCAAATGGGTCAATATGACACGAGGCGGGGTAACGGAAGACCCGCAGTACGGAATGACAATAGTGGATCTCAATAATCTTGCGTATGCAGACGAACCATTCGTCCTAGCCAATGATGTGGCACAGGTTTTCTATGTGAAGGACATGTCTACCAAGCTGAGAAAAGAAAAGATAAGGAAGCGAATGCATCATACGATGAGCCAAAGCGGCACATAGTTCTTTCTGGGAAGAGAAACATCGTGGGAGTGGATGACAAGTCAGACATGTCAGAAGATTATGAAAAGTTTGATGAAATTGCTCCATTCACAGTGAATATTGACCCGAGCATCCCGTTAAATAATGAAGATTTTCCATGGTTACGGCGCAAAGGGACACACACGAAGAAAAAGTTTCACACCCAAAGATATGGGATGTGATCGGCTTCACTATCATCACTTTCTTCTGTGTTTCACACCCAGGAGGAAATCTCTGTAATAGTTAGGGTAGTTATGTGTTTTGGCATTTGAAACGCGAAGAAATTTTATGTGCAAACAAATTCTTTCATGCCTTTACTGATTTTTTCAGCTAAATTGAATATAATGATAAAACACACTAATATTAAACATAATAAAAAGAATCACTGAAAAATGTATTTTTAAAGTTAAGTTATTCACAAACTAGTGATTCACACAAATTTCAAATAATTCAAAATTTAAACTATTCAAATTTGAAAACTACCGGCACTAACAGAAAGTTTCTAATTTTTGCACCTAAAGCAAAAATATTCACAAAGAAACTCTAAATACAGCAAAAAACAACTAAAAATAAATAAAACAAAATAAATAAAGCAGAAAAGAAAAAACTAAATGAAAAAAGCCCACCTACTGGGCCACAGTGGCGTGCATACGACTGGAAACCCAAATTGTAATTGGGCCAGGATGCAGGCCCACTAGCCCAATAGGCCCATCAGGGCATAGCAGCAGATGTAGGCCCGGAAGGCCTGCTTAAGAGAGGAGCTCGAGAGAGCTACCACACCGGGGCTTATAAACCAGTGCGGGCGCCCCTCGGCTAGCGAGGTGGGACTAAACTTGCCGCACTGCACCTGCGCCAGCGCACCACCTTTAGTACCGGTTGGTGGCACCAACCGGTACTAAAGGGGGGTCTTTAGTACCGGTTGGTGCCACCAACCGGTACTAAAGGAGTGCGCTTCCCGCCGCTTGGCCTGGCCAAAACAGACCTTTAGTACCGGTTGGTGGCTCCAACCGGTACTAAAGGTGTCCCCTATATAAGAAAACACTTCGAAAAATTTCAGTTTCTCATCTCCCACTTCTCTCTGTCACCGCCCCTGTCGCGCCGTCCCCGTCGACTCCGCGACGCCCCCGTCCTCGTCACGTCTTCCCCGTCGACTCCGTGGCGCCCCCATCGCCGGCCTGTCCTGGTTGCCGCACCGGCCCGTCGCCGTCCCCTCGCCTCGCCGCCGTCGCCTTGGATCGACCTCGCCTCGCCGTCGCCATCGCCGTCGCCTCGACCTCTCCCGCGCGCACTGTGAGCCCCTCCCCCGGCCCCTCTCATCCCTCCAATCGATCAAAGCCACTGCGCGCCGGAGCCGGCCGTAGCGCACACACACGCGCGTGCGCACGCACACACACTACATGCACACACACACACAATTTTTCTGTTTTTAGTTTTTAGTTTTTTCTGTTTTTCATACAAAGTTTTAGATGAATTAATTAATTAATTAGATTAATGTCAAATAGTATATAGAAATGTTAGTTATAATATATATAATGTCAAAGGTTTTTTCTGTTTTTTATACAAATGTTATAGAAATGTTAGAAATTTTGGAAATGTTAGTTTTAGCTAGATGAATTAGATTAATTTCAAATTGTTAGACGATGATTGATGTTTTTTTAGTTTCTTATATTTTTAGTTATAAAATTTAGAATTTGCATATATGAAATCACAATCCATCATTTAAAAAATGTTACTTTACTTTTGCGGCATATAGTATTTGTTGTCGACGATGCCCAGCCCGCTTCCTTACCGTCGACCCATTCACGATGACGTCCTGCTTCAGAGGACCCATGTCCGGGACTGGGCTCCGCCGGGCTGGCACTGGGAGGTGCTACCTTCAGGGGCGCGACGCTTGGTGAGGAACCCGACCCCGGGTCCCGTCGTCGACCCTCATCTCCTTTGGTGGCGTTCGCGTGGGCCACTTTCGGTGCGGAGGGAGCCGGCCCCGCCGGAGGTGGTACGTCGCCGTGTCAGGGAGGAGGACGAGCACGTCCATCGCTACATGACTGCTATGGACGTCAGGTTCTCCAATACCTGGCAGGTTCTTTGGGGAGATCACCCGAGCTATGATCCAGTGATGGTTCCTTCACTTTGGTTGTCCACCGCCCGCGCCTCAGGAACCGCGAGTAGCCTAGATTACTCTTTAGTATTCGATCTTTATTAGCTGCTAGATAGTTAGCTAGCTAGTGATGTATTCGATATATAATATTCGAGATGATTTATTCGAGATTATATATATTATTCGAGACGATGTATTCGAGATTATATCTATTATTCGAGACGATGTATTCAAGATTATATTCGATGATGCTTATTATGTACTATGATTGATTCAGTTTTTCCTTATTAATTGATTGCATCCATGCATTGTAATTTGAATACTAAATTGTTTTATATTTCTTTTGGATTAGTTAAATAAAAGCTATGGCGGACAATACCGGCAGAGAGGGAGAAGAGACCCTGCTCGATATCATACGCCATCCTCGCGGGCCAGATGATGATCAGAATGAAGAAGATTATGACGGCTCCGAATTTCTAAACAACACCGCGGAGGGTGATATGATATTCGATCGCGACGACCGAATTGATGAAGTCATGAACTATGATTATGATGATGAGAAAGAAAATGTTGATCTTGAAACAACAAAGACCGGCGAGGTATATATATTTATATAAGCAGGCATCTGGTGATCATCACATGTTTTAAATGACTTGAAGATATATTAACGAATTGATCTTTCTTCTTTCAGCCATCCGGATCGAGCAAATCTTCAGGCAACAGGAAACGAGGCCCGAACAAAAAGTTGAAGGAGGGCGTAAAGTACAATATCGAGGCCATCAAACCTAATGGCGAACCATTAGCGCCTAAGAAGATTGCGGACAAGTTCATTCGTCAGTGCGGAGTTCTTGTGAAGGACCAACTCCCGATCTCCCTTCAAGCATGGAGAGAGCCAGCAAAGCCATGTCCAGATGTTACTTTTGTCAACGACAGACAAAAAGGTCTGCTTTGGGAAACTCTCATGGAACATTTCACCCTACCAGATCATTTCACAGATGCAGATGTGTAGAAAGTCAAGGACGCTGCTCTTAGGAAGATGGCGGTTGCATTCAACAACCACAAGAATCGTGTATGGGAAAAATACGTCAAGGGAGGAAGGAAGACTCCAGTATTCAAGGGAACACTAGAGAAGCAAAGTGCTTGTTGGGACGATTTCGTGAAATTCAAGGATTCGGAATTAGCTAAGGAACGATCGAGAATAAACAAGAAGAATGCCGAAAAAAGGATAAGTTCCATAAGCTGGGGCCAGGTGGCTACGCGGTGGCAATGCCTAAGTGGGATAAGTCTGAGAAAGAGATGGAGGATGCAGGTGTCACTCCGGTTACTAGGAGCTTCCCCCCCCAGGTGCAGGACTTGGTTCTATGCGCATGGCAGGAGTTGGACCCGAAGACAGGCAAAGTTTCGACGAAGGCATGTCTGAACGGAGCCGATGATAATCTACTTGTTGCAATAGAAGAGGCTCGATCGGGGGTGTTCCAGCCCAACAGAGAGAACGACGAGCTTACACGTGCCCTGGGAAATCCTGAACACCCGGGAAGAACACGAGGCAAGGGCGCTATTCCGTGGTATGAGGGGTTTTCGGACTGGAACACCGACTACAGAACCCGTGCGAGAAAGAAGATTGCGGAGGAGAAGAAGAGGAAGATGGAGGAGGAGCAGAGGAAGCTAGACTATGAACGCCTTCAAGGCCTAGAATCAGCGCACGCGGACTTGGCAGTCAAATTCCAGTGGCAGCAGGAGCAGATCGACTCACTTAGCCAGCAAAGGGGGTCTCAGCAGCTGCAACATCTAGCGGATGATCCAGCATTGGATAGCACCGCCCCATCCATGCCGAGAAGCAGCATGGGTTCCGCCCCGGGCGACGCAATGCTGGATAGATACCCCGTGGATGACATCATGGAGAACACTAACTGCGAGCTACACTTCAAAATGAAGAACATATCCATGAAGGTGGCGGACGCCGTTGCTTTTACAAATCCCCCCGAGGAAACCTTCCATTGCAACTCGATTCCAGCGGGCTATGCTCGTGTCTTGGTTGATGAGGTGGTGGACCCATATTCGGGGCTACAGCTTGACATTTCTGGAGGTGACGACGAGCACACATTGGGAGAGGCCAGACATCGTATCATCCTATGGATAAAGGATTGCATCGTCTTTCGAAGGCCACCGACACCGCGTCACCCGACTCCTCGTCGAAGTCCGCCACCGAGTCAGTAGACTCCCGCTCCTCCAAGTCCACCAACGCGTGAGGCCACTCCTCCTCCTCCAAGTCCGGCAAAGTGTCAGGCCACTCCTCCTCCAAGTCCGACACAGCGTCAGACGTCCACTCCTCCTCCAAGTCCGGCACAACTTCAGACCGCTCCTCCTCCAAGTCCGGCACAGCTTCAGGCCACTCCTCCTCGTCCAACTCAGCCACGTCAGCCGTCTCCGCCGCCTCAGCAATCACGGAAGAGAGCCGCCGCAGCTATGGTGCGTAGCAGTACAAGTCGAGGTAGTACGGGAGGTACATGCGGAGGCAAGCGATTTCAATATGGTCCAAGCAGCCTCGCGCCTCTTCCGCAGAGGCCTTACGACAAGTCTGAGGAGGAAAACGTAGCCATATCGAAGGCCGAGGTGGAAGCCCATTTTGCACCGAAACCGCCACCGCCGCCAAGGGAGAAAGTGCCTGAGGAAAAGATTGACCACTTCATTCGTATGGCTAGACCACCAGCTCCCAAGCCTGTTAACACAGACTATGAGCGCCACCTCAGGAAGTTAAATCGAGCACGTCTACAGAAAGAGGTGAGCTCGAGCTCGAGCAAATCAGCTGGCAAAGATGTGGTAAAACCGTTCCCCAGCTGGGAGAACAGGCGGCGCAATCAATCCCGCCGCTTGTTGTGCCAACAACACATGAGAGTACACGCGCCCAATATTATTGTGGGCAAACCGTTAATGTTCCCCAGCTGGGCGATGTGGTAATAACCGAGGAGCATATAAGGCAGGCTGAAATCCTCAAGATCACTGTTGGACAACTCCTCGAGATCGAGCCCATGCCTCTGCTTACAGAGGAGGAAATAAAATGGAAATATGTCCGGGGCCAACCTTTGGTCGAGCCAGACGAGGTCAAGAAGCTCCCAACGAGAATGTATGAATTGCATCAATGGTACATGAACATTACCAAGATTTCCAATCGAGAGTCCCTCATGGTGAATGTCAACAAGGATCATTACTACCATGAGAAAGCTGTGTCCGTTGAGTATTCAGAACTATTTCAGTTATACAATCAAGACGCACTCGACAAATCTATCGTCAGTTGCTATTGTCTGTAAGTGATTTCTTTCTGTAATTTAAGTCTCAAGCTAGCTGTAGTGATCATTTTGATCAATCATTACCTGTAATTATCCTCACTATATTCTTTTCTGTGGTATTATGCAGGATAAAGATGTATGAAATGAAAAAAGGTGGACGCTATGGCATTGGGTTCATTGACCCAAATACCGTTAATTAATACACATGAAAATTAGATGCATGTTATGAAAAAAGTGTAGAGGAAAGCATGCTAGAGTTCTTGAAGCGCCTCAATACCAATGAAGATATACTACTTCCTTACAACTTCCAGTGAGTCACACTGTCTTATACTACAAATTCTCTGTTTTTGCCTACTAGCTAGCTACATGTTTTTGCTTACATATGCCCGCTTAATTAAGACATGCAAACGTGTGTGCATGCAGACTTCACTGGATCTTGTTAATCATTAAAGTTGATGAAGGAACAGTTGAAGTACTAGACTCACTACTTAAGAAAGCAAGTGACTACACCATCCTGAAGGGGATAGTCAACAAGTAATTTCAATGATTATTAACTATATCTCGGCCTATTTAATTAGTTCGTCATTTCCTGATAACAACTATTTAATAACCCATTTATTCATTTACTTTGTCGGCGGGCAGGGCCTGGGAAAAGTTCATCAGCATCACTCCAGGCAAATGGAATCGAAATCTGAAATGGTATCGACCCAAGGTAAGTAATTAAGTAGTACTAGCTAGCTAGCTGCCATCTCTTTAATTATCATGCTTGATTAATTATTATCTGATCAAATTCCATTCTCGTAAAGGCCCTGAAGCAGGCGCCGGGGAATGATATGTGTGCATACTACGTTTGCGAGAACATTCGAATGATGACGTCCGAAAGGAGCAGATCTGAAAGACAGGACTAGGTACGTTTGTCAGAACACTATTCACAATTTTTACACCATTATCGATATATCTAGTCACACAACTAATACACATGCATATTGATCTCCTTCTTAACAGTTCAGAGAGGTGCGAGAGCAGCTCCTACCAGAGGAGCACATAGAAGCAATTCAGGAGGAAATAGCAGGATTTTTGCTCGACCAGGTCATAGATCCCAAAGGAGAATACTATTACCCGCTACCGCCCCCATGAACCACTTCCAATTGGCATCGTGCTCCGAAGGCACCAATTAGGCTAATGCCACTGGCTCCGAAGGCACCAATTAGGAGAAATTGTATATAGCTACCTAATGGTATACATATATACATGTGTGTATCTATGTGTGAATTAATTATAATGGTGGTTGTGAGACATTCGATGATATATATATATATATATGATCGGTTCTACTAGAAATTTTATTTATATATATGCATAACGTGTGCAATATGTAGCATCGTAAAATACCAGCAAACGAAAAAGAATTAAATGCAAAACACAAAATTAAATGAAAAAGAAATCATAAACCCAAACCCCCCAACCTTTTAATACCGGTTGGTGTCACCAACCGGTACTAAAGGGCTCCCAGCCCCCGGAGCTGGCTCGTGCCACGTGGTTGCCCTTTAGCACCGGTTCGTGCTGAACCGGTACTAAAGGAGGGGGGACCTTTAGTGCCCACACTTTAGTGCCGGTTACCGAACCGGCACTAAAGGGCCTTACGAACCGGCGCTATTGCCCGGTTCTGCACTAGTGTTGGCCTCTAAACTTGGTCAAAGTTAAAGGAATTTGACTTTCCAAGAACTAATACCTTAATTTTGGAATTGATGGAATATTTAGTTTGGTAGGGCAGGGAGATGATGGAGTGTGTTTTATTTTTTATAATTGGATGATTTGGTGGGCCGTTCTCGATGTGATTATGTGTTATCTACTAAGAAACACTACTAGGGAAAACCCTAATAGTAGCGCGGATTTAATGCCCACTAGTAGCGCGGGCAGCCGCGCTACCAATAAGGCGCTACAGCTATTACTTAGCAGTAGCGCGTGCGACAAGCGCTACTGCTAAGACACATAGCCGCAACGCTTGTTCTATCCCGCGCTACTGCTAATCCAGCTAGTTGTAGCGTGTTTACTATCCATCGCTACTAGTACTCTTTTTTTCATTTTTAGTGTATTTATACGCCATTATACAAATTTTGGTACAATACCAATTATGAGGTTTATGCCGGGGCACTGACCCACAAGCACCTATGGGACCGGCGGACCGAGTCCCTTTCGGTTCGGCGGGGGCGAGGATCGCACGAAGAGCGGATCGAGGCGAAGCACACGAGCAGTTTACCCAGGTTCGGGCCGCACGGATGCGTAAAACCCTACTCCTGCTTTGTGGTTTGTATTGAGTTCTTCCTCGGGAGCGCGGAGTGCTACAGTACACTCCAGCAGCTAACGAGACCGAGCGTGAGAGTTCGAACCCCCCTCTATGTTGCGCATGGGCCTCCTTTTATATGCTCAAGGGGTCACCGACAGGTGGCAACGTAGACAAGGGTAAAAATGGAAAGGTGCTGCGGTTGGTACAGCTACCTGCTACAGTGTATCATACCTAACCCTGACGGCAGGGGACAAGGGCATTAAATGCCCGTCTGCGTCGCCTAAATAGTGCAAAAAGGGACCGTCAGGGACGCCACCGCCCGCCACGATGGCAATCTTGTCAGCACCGCTTGCCACCGCGCACCGCTGGTTGCACAGCCTCCCGCCACGTACGCTTGGAAGGGTCCCAGAGCGACACGTTGGTGGGTGTGCTGGAGCGCGGACACAGAGTGGTGGTTTGCCGCGGCAAGCGCCTTGCCGCGGTCGTTGTCTTGTCGTGTCCGGGAGCTTGTCGCTCACCGGGCCTTGCCGGGACGCGTGGCGCGTCACGGCAAGTTCCTTGAGATGCCTTGGTTGGCCTTCCCGGCAAGCTCCTCTTGCCGGGGTCTTGTTTCCTTGAATGGCTCCAGGGGAACCACGGAGGACCTTGGCGGTCACCCGGCAAGCCTTGCCGCGGGATGCTGCGACTACCCGTGCACAAGTTCGGGATACTAGGGTACCCCTACTCTAGTACACCGACAGGAGCCCCCGGGCCTGGGCCATACACGGTGCCGAGCGCTGTTGGGCCAGGCCCAAAACAGGGCACGGGCACGCGCGGCCTGGGTTACGCCGTATCTCTCTCCGTATCCACCGCGCCCTCCCCGAACGGCACGCGTTGAATGCGGCGTCGTGGGAGAGATCGTGGGTGGTTTCTTTATTCGGAAATGCGGAACGTCCGCCCCCTCCCTCCTTATAAGCAGGGGAAACAGGGGCAGTTCACCCATTCGCCGGTTGCTACTCCAATCTCAGAAATCTCCGCCGCTCCCTCATCTTCCCAAAGCCGAAAGGGAGCAGCGCCCCGCCCCCCATCGCCACCAGCACCACTAACGCCGTCGACCTCCTCCACCACTTCCGCCATGGCTCCGAAAGCCGACAAGGGGAAAGTTGTGAAGTCGACCGAGGCGCAGCG
>NC_041393.1:1449490-1518015 GCF_002162155.2 Triticum dicoccoides | reverse complement strand
CAAGCTTGCCGCGAAGGAGCTGAGGGAGAACTACTATCTCTTCTGGTCGACGGAGACGCGAGCGCATCCGCGCACGAAGGTACTTCCAGCCGCCGCTTGGAAAATGGCTCCAAACGGATATCCTTTCTTCGCCTTGTTCTTCTACTGCGGGCTCTGCCCGCCCTTCTCTGAGTTTTTCTGCGATATCATGAACACCTACGGATTCCACCTCCTTGACTTCACCCCCAATGCCATTCTGACCATGGCAGTTTTCGCACATCTCTGCGAAAACTTTGTCGGAGTCCATCCCAACGTAGCCCTTTTTCGCCACTTCTTTATGCCCCGAGTAGAGAGAGGAGAACCTTTATCCGGCGGAATCGCCTGGATCTCAAGGGCCGGCAAGAAGTACAATTATTTGGAGGGAGAGTTCCGCGGCAAGTGGGAAGAATGGAGAGCAGACTGGTGCTGGATTGACGAGGAGAATCCGCAGCCGTTTACCGCCCGACGCCAAACCCCAGTAGCACGCGGCAGTAATTGGAGTGACGTGGCCCCAGAAGATGATAGGCTAAAGATTGCCGTCACTCGGATCCTACGCCTCAGGCTTGCCAGGCTCACTGTAGGCGCTGTTGGCACAGACTTTCTTCGCCGCTGCATTGCCCCCTGCAGGAACGGGGGAGACCCACCTGGGAATTCAAGAATGCGGCGGATATCATGAGGCTGCGCCCAGGCCTCAATTTCAACTTCACTGTTTTGGAGCTCAACGCAATGCTCCAGGAGCTGTTCAAGTACGACCCTCAGCATCCCGAAGTGTTCAGGTTGCCAGGGGGTGTTGTTCCGCTGTGCAACAACTCTGCGCTCGACCGCATCCGTGCAATGATGCCGCTGTGCGATTCGCATGGAATTGTCCCAACTTGGCAAGAGCCTGCAGACGACGTTGTGCAGCAGTTCTTTGACGACTTGGTAGAAGTGCCGATCTGCTCCGATGAAAAGGATAGGCTCACCCGCGACACCACCGATGAGGAGATGACACGCATCGCCACCAGGCTAGAAGAGGCGGCGGCAGCCGCAGCCGCGGGCGAATTTGGATTCACCGTGGAGGAGGCAGATGCAGCAGAGGCGGCAAGCCGTGCCGAGCGAGGGGAGCCCGCCGGCGAGAAAGGGCTTGCCGGGCATAAGGCCGAGTCAAGCGAGCCCGCCAAGGATACGAGCGGCTCGCTGGAAATCAACTCCTCTTCCTCCTCATCTTCAAACAGCTCGCCGCAAGCAGAGCCTCCATCCCCGCCAAGAAGGCGTCTCCGCAAGGTCGGGGACGTAGCGGGGCGGCAGGCGGGTGAACAGTCGCCACGCCGCGTGACGCGCTCCACCGCGGCAAGCACTGGTGCTGCGGAAGCACCTCATGCTGCTGCGGCAACTGGAGCGGGGTCGTCTCAGGCCACCGCCACCGTTCCCGCCAAGCGGCCAAGGGAACCTACTCCTCCGCCTCCTCGCGCTGGACATGGGCCGGACTTCGACTTCTCCGCGTTCAGCTCCGACGAGGAAGAAGAAGAAGAGTAAGCTTCTCTTGTTGTACTTGTAGTTCTTCAATTCTTGCCGTTTTATCTTGTATCTCATTTGCTTTGCTCTGAACTTGTTCCTTTTCAGGACTCTGGCCCAGAGAGCAGCGAAGAGGGCCAAGGTCCCGGTGATTATCATCGAGGACGAACCCACCGCGACAGCAGGGGGTGCGCCCGAGACAACCTTGCCGGACCCGGCAACTTTTCTCCAGAGCAGCCCCCAGCGTAAGTATATGGTTCACTTTCCACTGTGAGGCGCGCATGGATACTCTGTATTTGTTGATATCTGATTGTTGATTTGTGTAGGCACAGAGCAGCCCCACCAGGAGCGCCCGGAAACTGCCCCCGAAAAGCCAAGGGAGAGTCCTTCGGCAAGGGGGAATTCTCCGGCAAAGGACAGCACCAGCGTCCCCCCGGCGACGGAGACTACGACTGCTGAACCCAGTAGAGGTAATCTTCTCTTCAAAGCTTCTCTTGGGTTCTTCTTCTTTTTGGATATTTGCTTGATTTTTCTCGCTTCTCCGGCAATCAGACCCATCTGCTGCGGAGCCGATGGAGACTGAGGTTGCTGTCGACAACGCAGCTACCACTGAAGAAACAGCCGGCGCTGATGATCCCGCCGGCGACGAGGCCGCCAAAGCTGCCGCCGCAGCAGCTGGCGAGGGATCTGGCGATCGCACTGACGGCCCTGAGGCCGCAGGAGCGCCAGGCGCTACGTCGACGGCCCACCCCTCCGCCGTTGCCGCAGCACCAGGCTCCGAAGAGCCCCGGCCAAGCGTCTACCTGAAGGCCGGCGATGGCGTCTTCATCAACCTCCCCTGGGCGTCAAGCTCCAGGGCGCCGGTCGAGGGAGAGAGCTTCGACGGAAAGGTGCTCGCCTCCGCTGGGCTGACGCTAGTTGACGCGCCGAGCAGCAGCAGCGGCGAGCCTGAGGAGGAGCGGCTGCTGCGGAAGCTGTTGTCGCTCTACTGCGTGCGGCAAGCCAAGCTGGAATCCCGCGAGGCGCTTGTCGCGAAGGCGGGAGCAGATATCGAGAAGCGCGCAGATGAGCTCCGGGGTCTTCACCAGGAAACTCTCCGGTCCCTGGCAGAGGAGCGGGAGCAACTTGCCGAAGCGCGGAAGGCCTTCTTCCTCGAGAAGGCCGAAGTTGAAGAGCAATAGCGGCTTGCCGCTAAGAAGCTGTTTGCGCAGGAGGGCGAGCTGGCGCAGCGGAAAGTCAACCTCGACAGCCACGAGGAGGAGCTTGCCGCGCGTGAGCAAGAAATCGACGGAGCCCTTAAGAAAGCAGAGGATGCTGCCGCAGTTGCCGAGGCCGCCAAGAAGGAGCTAGAGACGAAGGTGGCGCGGCTGGAGGCCGATCTCAAGGCGAGTGGTGAAGAGCTTGCCGCGCTCAAGCTTGAGCGGGAGAAGGACGCCCACAGCAACTCAGAGCTGCAGGCTCACCTCGCCGAGAAGGGCAAGGAGCTTAGCGCCGCCAAGGACTCCAATGCAGATCTTGAGTTGAAGCTAACCACTTTGACCAAGACGCTAGAGAAAGTGGAGCACTGGACGGAGGGTCTCGTGAGTGCTGCCGCAGAAATCGACAGGGAGCTGGCGCAGCTGGGGGTGGAGGATCTCGGGTATCTCTCCGATGAGAACCTCCAACCCAGCGCCAAGCTCACCTTGTTCTTCAAAGGCGTGGCGACGGCCCTCCAGCGGCTCCGAGAGAAGATCCCAAAGCAGCTGGCCGACGAGTCGCGCAAGATCTGCATGGGAGCTCTTCAAAAGGTGTTGATGAAGGTGGTCTTCCGCAACCCGGGCCTCAACCTCACCAACGTCCTCAAGACCCTGCCGCCGGATGCTGACCTGGAGGCGCTCAAGACCCTTGTCGCACCCATTGTGGACAAGGTGAGCGAGATCAAGAGGATTGAGGGCGGTCGTGTAGACTAGGCCGCCCGTTTCCTTCTTTTCTTGTCGCTGTTGATCATGTTACGAAAACAATCTGTTAGAGCCGCGACAAGCTATTTTGTAATATAACTCTTTTCTGAGTAACGATTGCAATGTTATTCCCTTTACTTGATTACTCCTTTGTATGTTTTTGCCCTACGCTTTTAGGGAACTTGCCGGTGCAGGCACCTTAGCCGCGAGCGCTGAGTGCGGGACGTCAGCAGCCTGCTGGCGATGCTGCTACCGACAAGAAACCTTGTCGCAACTAGTCGCAGCTCACTTAAGTTGTTGAGCGGACTCGAAACAAAGTAAGGGCGCAACTAGCTACGAGTTGGTTCCTCCGCGCACATGTTTTCCATACAAAGTGCGGTCGTTCAAGGGAGATAACTTAAAAATTTTAAAAATCTGATTACTCAAGCTTTGGCAACTTAGCTTTTCTATTGTTTGCTTCCCGGCAAGGCAAAACTTTCTTGAACGACGCCTGGTCCATACCATTATCTTCTCCTTTCCCCCTAGCAAACTTGTGGGCGAGGGAACCTTCCTTTCCTTGAGAAAAAAGATAGAGGATAAAATAAAGATATGGAGCCTTATAGCTCGTTATTGCTTACCGGGGAGTAGGTGCTGCACAAAGTGTCAGATCATATACGCAAAAAATAGAAAACATGAAATTGACAAAATGTGCGGAGCACATGAGCTTTACTTATGCACGGGGTCTGCGCCCGGCTTTGTACAAAGGATTACATGCAACAGCGGCAAGACTTGTACAAAAGGTGGTTACCGGAACAGGTTCCGGCAACCGCGCCTTACGGGTAAAACTTATGAAGATGCTCAATGTTCCAGGAGTTGCTCACCGGAATGGCATCTTCGGTCTCAAGGCGGACAGCGCCAGGCCTAGTGACTCGTTTCACCCGGTAAGGGCCTTCCCACTTCGGCGTCAACTTGTTGAAATTCTTGGCGGACTGAACACGCCGAAGAACAAGGTCGCCTTCCTCGAGACTTCTGGCATTAACTTTGCAGCTATGGTAGCGGCGCAAAGCTTGCTGGTAGCGAGCAGCTCGCACAGCAGCCTGAAGACGGTCTTCCTCAAGGAGCAGCACGTCATCTTGTCGCAGCTGCTCTTGCTCAAGCTCATCATAAGCGAGCACTCGAGGTGACCCGTATACGAGTTCCATGGGGAGAACTGCCTCTGCTCCATAGACTAGAGCGAAAGGTGTCTGGCATGTGGCTCGATTTGGCGTCATCCTGATCGACCAAAGAACCACCGGCAGCTCCTCGATCCAGTTTCTTCCGCACTTGTGCAGCCTGTCAAAAGTCCTGGTCTTGAGCCCACGCAGCACTTCAGCATTTGCCCTTTCCGCTTGACCGTTGCTTCTCGGGTGAGCAACAGAAGCGAAGCAGACCTTGGCGCCAAGATCTTGGACGTACTGCATGAAGGTGCGGCTCGTAAACTGCGTACCGTTGTCGGTGATTATCCTGTTAGGGATCCCGAAGCGGTAAACAATTGACCTGAAGAACTTGACTGCTGACTGTGCTGTCACCTTCTCACTGCTTCCACTTCCGGCCACTTTGTGAACTTATCGATTGCAACGTACAAGTACTCAAAGCCCCCGATTGCTCGGGGAAAGGGGCCGAGGATATCGAGCCCCCAGACCGAAAATGGCCAGGATAAAGGGATTGTCTGGAGAGCTTGAGCTGGTTGGTGTATCTGCTTAGAATGGAACTGGCACGCTTCACACTTGGTTACTTGTGCAGTTGCATCCTGGAGGGCTGTTGGCCAAAAGAAACCTTGCCGGAATGCTTTGCTGGCAAGTGCTCTTGCGCCAATGTGGTGACCACATATGCCTCCATGTATCTCTGCCAACAGCTTTTGTCCGTCTTCCCGGGGAATACACTTCAATTTCACACCGTTGAGTCTTCTTTTGTACAGTGTCTTGTCGACAAACTGGTACATACTTGACTGCTGGGCTACTCTTTCCGCTCCTTCTTGCTCTTCGGGAAGTTCTCCTGTCTGAAGGAAACGGACAATCTGCTGTGCCCATGCTGGAGCTTGTGGCTCGGCAACAAGGACTAAAGGCAAATCTGTTGCTGCGGGAACATCCGCTTCTACAGCGAGAACCTGCGGCTCTGCCGGAGCTTGACGTTCCCCGACAAGCTTGCCGGAGCAAAACTTGTCGGGAGTTTGTGCTTCAACGGAACAAACCCTAGGGCTTGCCGGAGCAGACTGCTCCTCAGCACTCTTGGCGTTGATCCCAGCTGCTGCGGGAACATCCGCTTCTACGGCGAGAACCGGCGGCTCTGCCGGAGCTTGACGTTCCCCGACAAGCTTGCCGGAGCAAAACTTATCGGGAGCCTCTGCTTCAACGGAACAAACCCTAGGGCTTGTCGGAGCAGACTGCTCCTCAGCATTCTTGGTGTTGATCTTGGGGACCTTCTTGGCGGCGGCTTCGGGAAGCTCTGCCGGAAAATAGTCACCAGAAATCAACTTCCTCTTCTTGCTCTGTCCAGTTGATGGTGTTACAGACGGTTGAGTCAGCTTGAGCACAAAGATCCCTGGTTCCACAGGTAACTTAAGTGCGGCGCACTTTGATAGGCCATCGGCAATGTCGTTCTGAGCTCTTGGAACATGCTCCATCTACGGACTCTGATAGCTCTTGTTTACTTGGCGGACGACAAGCTGTGAGTCACCCCTGACAATGAGCTTCTTGATCCCAAGGTCTGCCGCAATCCTGAGACCGGCAAGCAAGCCTTCATACTCTGCAGTATTGTTTGTTGCTTGCTCCTTGGGAAAGTGCATCTGGACTACGTACTTGAGGTGCTCTCCGGTGGGTGCGACAAGCAGCACGCCAGCGCCGGCGCCTTGCAGCGAAAAGGCACCATCAAAGTACATCAGCCACTCTTTGCTTGCTTCCTCGCCGGGGATGCTCGTTTCTGGAATTTCTTCATCTGGTGTTGCCGTCCATTCTGCTATGAATTCTGCCAATGCTCTGCTTTGGATAGTTGAAGTACTCTCAAACTTGAGGCCAAAGCTTGACAGTTCCAGTGCCCACTCAACAATCCTGCCTGTCGCTTCTGGATTCTGCAGTATCCTCTTTAGCGGAAAGCGAGTGACAACTGTGATCTCATGTGCTTGGAAGTAATGGCCCAGCTTTCTCGAAGCCATGAGAAGGCCGAAAAGCAATTTCTGCACGCCAGAGTACCTTGACCTAGCCCCCTGCAGAAGGGAACTGACAAAGTAAACTGGGCGCTGCACCATTCTCTTCCGTATCTCCTCGCGCGTCTGCGCAGATCCGTCCTTGTCGAGACCAGAGCTTGTCGGGGAAGCCCCTTGCTTGTCGCTGGATGCGCCTGCCGTGGTTGCTGGCTCGTCATCTGCCTCCCTCTCTGCCACTAACGCAGCACTAACCACTTGATTGGTTGCCGCTATATATAGCAGCAACTTCTCTTGTGGCTTAGGTGCGACAAGTGTTGGAGCGGAGGACAGGTATCTCTTTAAGTCTTGCAGCGCAGCCTCCGCTTCCGGAGTCCATTTCATTGGACCTGCCTTTTTCAATATTTTGAAAAACGGCAGGGCGCGCTCAGCAGACCTAGAGATAAACCTGCTGAGAGCAGCCACGCAACCGGCAAGTCTTTGTACATCCTTGACGCGCTTTGGTGCTTCAATCTGCTCAATGGCCTTGATCTTGTCGGGATTGGCTTCGATTCCCCGCTGAGACACGAAGAATCCGAGAAGCTTGCCGGAGGGGACCCCAAACACACACTTCTCGGGGTTGAGCTTGAGGCCGATCTTGCGCAGATTTGCAAAGGTCTCGTCTAAATCTTGAATCAAAGTCGCCTTGTCCTTGCTCTTGACCACTATGTCATCCATGTAGGCTTCCACATTTCTGTGCATTTGTGGCTCCAGAGCGACATGGACTACCCTTGCAAATGTTGAACCAGCATTCTTTAAACCGAAAGGCATCCGTATGAAACAGTACGTGCCACATGGAGTAATGAATGCGGTCTTCTCCTCATCCTCTTCTGCCATGAAGATCTGATGGTATCCTGAGTATGCGTCAAGAAATGAAAGCAAGTCACATCCGGCCGTGGAGTCAACAATCTGGTCAATGCGCGGCAAAGGAAATGGGTCTTTGGGACAAGCTTTGTTAACATCGGTAAAGTCAATACAAAGTCTCCATTTCCCGTTCGCCTTGCGCACGACTACAGGATTGGCCAACCACGTAGGATGGAGCACTCCTCTGACAAGGCCTGCTGCTTCCAACTTCTTGATTTCTTCTGCGATGAATTCTTGGTGCTCAACTGCTTGCTTCCTGACCTTCTGCTTGACGGGCCGCGCATGAGGACAAACGGCAAGATGGTGCTCAATCACTTTCCTGGGAACACCGGGGATGTCAGACGGTTGCCACGCAAACACGTCGACATTCGCCCGCAGGAAAGCAATGAGTGCACTTTCCTATTTAGGGTCGAGAGTGGCACTGATGGTGAAGGTACCACCAGTGCCGTCCTCCTTGGCGGACACCTTCTTGGTTTCTGGTGGAGCTGCCATTGTCTTCTTACACTTGCCGATGGAGCTCGATGGTGCGTCCTCGACGGCAGCGCAGCACTCTGAAGAGGTGCGCTTGCCGGAGTGGGCATCAGAACTCTTGCCGGACTTGGTCTTCTTCCCCCCGGGAGCTTCAATGGCAGGTGACTTGCGATCTGCTGCGGCTGTCGCTTCCCGGTAGATCTTGTCGGCGCAGATAAGGGCATCCTTCTTGTCGCCAGGGACAGAGATGACGCTTATCGGGCCTGGCATCTTCAGCATGTTGTATGCGTAGTGAGAGGCTGCCATGAACTTGGCGAGTGCTGGACGGCCGAGTATCCCATTGTAAGGCAATGGAAAATCGGCAACGTCAAAAGTGACCCTCTTAGTCCTGAAGTTCAACTCGCTGCCAAATGTTACTGGCAACGTGACCTTCCCCTTCGGCTTGCTCCTTCCCGGGTTGATTCCTTGGAATGTGCCGGTCTCTTCAAGCTCGCTGTCAGGGATCTGGAGTTTCTGGAGTACAGCGGAGGAGATCAGGTTCAAGCCGGCCCCGCCGTCAACTAGCATCTTAGTGACCTTGAGGTTGCGGATAGTTGGTGAAACCAACATCGGCAAGCACCCGACCGCAGTTGTGCGATCAGGGTGGTCCTCAATATCAAAGATGATAGGCGTGCTGGACCATTTCAGAAGCTTGCGTGACTCAACAGGTGGTTCCGCCGCATTGACTGCCCGCACCCACTGCTTGAGTTGGCGGTGTGAAGTATGCAGAGAAGCACCGCCGTCAACGCACAAGACCTCTGTGGCTTTCTGGAACTCCTGCTCACTGGTCTCGACATCATCCATGTCTTCGTCGTCGTCGTCATCTTCATCCTTGTCGCGGCCGCGGGGAGGTCTGTCTCCTTGCCGCTGCTTGGCTTTGCCGCGGCGTCCTCCCCGGCCAGCGCGCTTCTTGCCGGATTCTCCAGCGTCTCCTTGGGCCCTCTCCTTGCCGCGTCGCTCGTACTCAGCCTTTTGCTGCTGGACAAGCTGCTCGACCTTCTTGCAGCTCTAGAGGTCATGGCCCTTGGTGCAGTGGATCTTATAGTACTGCTTGTCGGCGTCGTCCTGCTTGTCAGCGATCGCCACAGCCTGGCAGTTGGTGCATGCGGCAATCTCCTTGCCGGAGCTACCAGCCTTGGCTTTCTTGGCGCCACCTTCGTTGCCGGACTGCTCCACGACTAGCACATCTTTGCCTTTCTTCTTCCTGCTGTTCCGCCACCGGTTTTTCTTTGCCGGGGCAACATCCTCACTGTCAGATCCTCCTGCTCCTGCATTCTCTCCGGGGAGTTTCCTCCCTTCTTCAGCACGTGCACAATTGTCGGCCAGGGCATACAGCTCACTGACGTCTCTGATCTTGCACATCGCCATCTCCTCCCGCATCCTGCGGTTACGCACGTTCTGATGGAACGCGCTGATGACCGCGGCAGGGTGGACATCTGGGATGTTGTGCTGTACACGGCTGAATCTCTGAATGTAATTGCGCAGGGGCTCTCCTTCCTTCTGGGCGAGCAGATGAAGGTCACTCTCTTGGCCATGAGGTTTGTGGCCGCCTGTAAAGGCGCCGACAAACTGATGGCATAGGTCTGCCCAGGAAGATATGGAGTTGTCCGGCAAGTGCATGAGCCAGGACCTGACGTTGGGCTTGAGCACCAGCGAAAAGTAGTTGGCAAGGATCTTGTCGTCCCGCCCCCCGGCAGCCTGCACCACGATGGTGTAGATGCTGAGGAACTCCGACGGATGCGACTTGCCGTCGTACTTCTCTGGTACATCTGGCTTGAAATTCTTCATGCTGGGCCACTGGACTTGCCGCAGCTCACGAGTAAACGCAGGACAACCTACCACGTACGGCAAGCCGCCTGGTTCCCCTGGCGCATGCATGTCGACAAAGGGCCCATCGCGCTAGTCTGATTGACGTCGCGCTTCTCTTCGGCGCTCGATGCGAGTACGAGCGTCTTCTTGTTGTCGTTCGTGAAGGACTTGGCGCTGATCGCGACGAGCTCGTGGATCTGATGACGCGGTGGAGTCGCTGTCGAGGTGGATCCGGCAAGTCGGTGATCTTGGCCTTCGGGGCGGAGAGTGCACAGTGGTTGCACCTCCACCGGTCTTGTCGCCACCGGCTTGTGCCTGGCTAACTTGCCGCGGCTGCGACGTGCTCGGCTGCCGTTGAGTGTCGCCGTTGGCGAAGCCGATGAGACTCTGAATGGTGGCCCTCCAATCGTCGATCTTGTCTGCCGTTGGAGGGTAATCCAGGAGCAGTTGAGCCCGCGCCAAAGCTTCTGCTGTAGTGGCGGGTGGCGGTGGCGAACGGTGCGAGGAGTGGGATATGCTCGGACTTCTAACTATGTTAGAAGGAGCAGTATTCCGTCCAGGCGACCGTGCCTCGCTCGTGCCAGCATGTTGGCGTGCATGCTGGTCTTGAGCACTCCGTGATCCACCAGCTCGATCTTGGTCTAGCAAACGCATGGTACCGTGAATACCATGACGCTGCCGGTCCCGCGCCTCCTGGGATGGGCGCGGTGCATGCACGGATGCCGAGGTCTTGGAGTGTGCCCGGTCGTTGTGGGAGCCGGCTACGCCGCCGATGGGCAACGCAGCCTTGTCCTTGGACCTGGTAGCACCGTGAGCTCCCTCGTCGATGCCCGTTCTTTCGCCGGCGTCTGCCCCATCAGCCGTTTGCTTTGGCGATGGTGGGTTCGGCACGGTCGGAGCAGCCGCTTCCGAAGCCTTCTTCTTCGGCGGCATGTCGATGAAGATGATGAAGATCTAGCTCGTGTGAACGTCGGATCTGGTTCACACAACCTCGACGCCCCTACCTGGCGCGCCAAAGATGCCGGGGCACTGACCCACGAGCACCTATGGGACCGGCGGACCGAGTCCCTTTCGGTTCGGCGGGGGCGAGGATCGCACGAAGAGCGGATCGAGGCGAAGCACACGAGCAGTTTACCCAGGTTCGGGCCGCACGGATGCGTAAAACCCTACTCCTGCTTTGTGGTTTGTATTGAGTTCTTGCTCGGGAGCGTGCAGTGCTACAGTACACTCCAGCAGCTAACGAGACCGAGCGTGAGAGTTCGAACCCCCCTCTATGTTGCGCATGGGCCTCCTTTTATATGCTCAAGGGGTCACCGACAGGTGGCAACGTAGACAAGGGTAAAAATGGAAAGGTGCTGCGGTTGGTACAGCTACCTGCTACAGTGTATCATACCTAACCCTGACGGCAGGGGACAAGGGCATTAAATGCCCGTCTGCGTCACCTAAATAGTGCAAAAAGGGACCGTCAGGGACGCCACCGCCCGCCACGATGGCAATCTTGTCAGCACCGCTTGCCACCGCGCACCGCTGGCTGCACAGCCTCCCGCCACGTACGCTTGGAAGGGTCCCAGAGTGACACGTTGGTGGGCGTGCTGGAGCGCGGACACAGAGTGGTGGTTTGCCGCGGCAAGCGCCTTGCCGCGGTCGTTGTCTTGTCGCGTCCGGGAGCTTGTAGCTCACCGGGCCTTGCCGGGACGCGTGGCGCGTCATGGCAAGTTCCTTGAGATGCCTTGGTTGGCCTTCCCGGCAAGCTCCTCTTGTCGGGGTCTTGTTTCCTTGAATGGCTCTAGGGGAACCACGGAGGACCTTGGCGGTCACCCGGCAAGCCTTGCCGCGGGATGCTGCGACTGCCCGTGCACAAGTTCGGGATACTAGGGTACCCCTACTCTAGTACACCGACAGTTTATATCATTATGTCCATAACAGTGTGTCAAATGAAGGTGGATTAGGTTCAAGTGGAGGCAATATGTGGTGCATGTCAAAAGTATACTACTAATCCAAACTTGATCTAGTTTGGACTAGTAGTACTTTCGATGTGCACCACATGTTGCCTCCACTTGAATCTAATCCGCCAACACAAGCTATTTAATCATCATCATAGTCATTACCACCAACAGTATTTATTTAATCACCATAGTCATAGTGTAGCACATCATCATCTTCAAACTCATTCTAGCTAGCTAATCACCACCAACACTAGATCCGGTAGCTATCTAATCACCACCAACACTAGCTAATAATAATCATCATAGTCATTACCACCAACACTAGCTATTTAATCATCATAGTCATAGTGTAGCACATCATCATATTCAAAATCATTTCTAGCTAGCTAATCACTCCTGCTACTCTCTCTCAGGTAAAATAACATAAAACATGTGTAGCTCTCCTCCTTCATCAAGTTGGAGCATGCAGATTAACCTGTCTCCTAATCGTGGGTTGCGCTTCTGATTGCTGCTACGGGACTTGCAAACTTCAACACAAGCATTTCTCAAATTCACAACTACTCAACTAGCACGACTTTTATATTATTACCTCCATATCTCAAAACAATCATCAAGCATCAAACTTTTCTTAGTATTCAGAACACTCATAAGAAAGTTTTTACTAATCTTGAATACCTAGCATATTAGGATTATTTAAGCAAATTACCATGCTATTTAAGACTCTCAAAATAATCTAAGTGAAGCATGAGAGATTAATAGTTTCTATAAAACAAATCCACCACTGTGCTCTAAAAGATATAAGTGAAGTACTAGAGCAAAACTATATAACTCAAAAGATATAAGCGAAGCCCAAAGAGTATTCTAACAAATTCCAAATCATGTATGGCTCTCTCAAAAGGTGTGTACAGCAAGGATGATTTTGGTAAACTAAAAGGCAAAGACTCAAATCATACAAGACGCTCCAAGCAAAACACATATCATGTGGTGAATAAAAATATAGCTCCAAGTAAAGTTACCGATGGAAGTAGACAAAAGAGGGGATGCCTTCCGGGTCATCCCCAAGCTTTGGCTTTTTGGTGTCCTTAGATTATCTTGGGGGTGCCATGGTCATCCCCAAGCTTAGGCTCTTGCCACTCCTTGTTCCATAATCCATCAAAATCTTTCACCCAAAACTTGAAGACTTCACAACATAAAACTCAACAGAAATCTCATGAGCTCCGTTCGCGAAAGAAAACTAAAGACCACTTCAAGGTACTGTAATGAACTCATTCTTTATTTATATTGGTGTTAAACCTACTGTATTCTAACTTCTCTATGGTTTATAAACTATTTTACTAGCCATAGATTCATCAAAATAAGCAAACAACACACGAAAAACAGAATCTATCAAAAACAGAACAGTCTGTAGTAGTCTGTAACTAACGCAAACTTCTGGAACTCCAAAAATCAGCCAAAATAGGAAGACCTAGGAAATTTGTTTATCGATCAGCAGCAATTGGAATCACTATTTTATCACATGCTGGTGATTTTTAACAATTATTTTCGTGAACAGAAAGTTTCTGGAAATTACAGCAAGATCAAATAACTATCATCCAAGAAGATCCTATAGGTTTAACATGGCACAAACACTAATTAAAACATAAAAAAACATCTAACCAGAGGCTAGATCAAATATTTATTCCTAAACAGAAGCAAAAAAGCAAAAAAAACTAAAAATAAAATTGGGTTGCCTCCCAACATGCGCTATCGTTTAACGCCCCTAGCTAGGCATAAAAGCAAGGATAGATCTAGGTATTGCCATCTTTGGTAGGCAGTCCATAAGTGGCTCTCATGATAGATTCATATGGTAATTTTATTTTCTTCCTAGGGAAGTGTTCCATGCCTTTCTTTAATGGAAATTGGAATCTAATATTCCCTTCCTTCATATCAATAATTGCACCAACCGTTCTAAGGAAAGGTCTACCAAGAATAATAGGACACGAAGGATTGCAATCTATATCAAGAACGATTAAATCTACGGGGACATAATTCCTATTTGCAACAATAAGAACATCATTAATTCTTCCCATAGGTTTCTTAATAGTGGAATTCGCAAGGTGCAAGTTTAGAAAGCAATCATCAAAATCACGGAAATCTAGCAAATCACACAAAGTTTTGGGAATAGTGGAAACACTAGCACCTAAATCACATAAAGCATAGAACTCATGATCCTTAATCTTAATTTTAATAGTTGGTTCCCACTCATCATAAAGTTTTCTAGGGATAGAAACTTCCAACTCAAGCTTTTCTTCATAAGATTGCATCAAGGCATCAATGATATGTTTAGTAAACGCTTTATTTTGACTATAAGCATGAGGAGAATTTAGCACGGATTGCAACAAGGAAAGACAGTCAATCAAAGAACAATTTTCATAATTAAATTCCTTGAAATCCAAAAATAATGGGTTTAGCAACATCTAGGGTTTTGATTTCTTCAATCCCACTTTTATCAATTTTAGCATCAAGATCTAAAAACTCCGAATTTTTGGAATGCCTTCTAGGTAAAGGTGGATCATATTCAGTCCCATCATTATCAAGATTCATATTGCAAAACAAAGATTTAATAGGGGACACATCAATAACTTTTAGATCTTCATCTTTATTTTCATAGTAATTTGAAGGACACGCTTTTATAAAGCAATCTTTCTTAGCACGCATCCTAGTGGTTCTTTCTTTGCACTCATCAATGGAAATTCTCATGGCCTTGAGAGACTCATTGATAGCATGCTTAGGTGGAATAGATCTAAGCTTTAAAGAATCAACTTCAAGAGAAATTATATCAACGTTCCTAGCCAAATCATCAACTTTAAGCAATTTCTCTTCAAGCAAAGCATTGAAATTCTTTTGCGAATTAATAAATTCCTTAACACTATTCTCAAATTCAGAGGGCATCTTATTAAAATTTCCATAAGAGCTGTTGTAGGAATTTCCATAATTATTAGAGGGATTACTAGGATAAGGCCTAGGATTAAAGTTTCCTCTATACGCGTTGTTACAAAAATTATTCGTACCAACAAAATTCACATCCATAGATTCATTATTATTCTCAATCAAAGTAGACAAGGGCATATCATTAGGATCAGAAGAAACACTCTTACTAGCAAACAATTTCATAAGTTCATCCATCTTTCCACTCAAAACATTAATTTCTTCTATCGCATGCACCTTTTTATTAGTAGATCTTTCAGTGTGCCATTGAGAATAATTAAACATAATATCATCTAGGAGTTTACTAGCTTCTCCTAAAGTGATTTCCATAAAAGTGCCTCCCGCGGCCGAATCTAAAAGATTTCTAGAAGCAAAATTCAATCCGGCATAAAATTTTTGTATAATCATCCACAAATTCAAACAATGAGTAGGGCAATTACGTATCATTAATTTCATCCTCTCCCAAGCTTGTGCAACATGTTCATGATCAAGTTGCTTAAAATTCATAATATCGTTTCGAAGAGAGATGATCTTAGCGGGAGGAAAATACTTAGAGATAAAAACATCTTTGCACTTGTTCCAAGAATCAATACTATTTTAGGCAAAGACGAAAGCCAAGCTTTAGCACGATCTCTAAGCAAAAAAGGAAATAGCTTCAATTTAACAATATCATTATCGACATCTTTCTTCTTTTGCATATCACACAAATCAACGAAGCTATTTAGATGAGTAGCGGCATCTTCACTAGGAAGGCCGGCGAATTGATCTTTCATGAAAAGATTCAACAAAGCAACATTGATTTCACAAGATTCAGTATTGGTAAGAGGAGCAATCAGAGTGCTAAGGAAATCATTATTGTTGGTATTAGTAAAGTCATATAATTTGGTATTATCTTGAGCCATCGTGACAAGCAAGCAATCCAACACACGAGCAAACAAAAAGCAAGAGAAAAAGAGGCGAACAAAAAGGAGAGGGCGAACAAAACGGCAAGGGTGAAAGTGGGGGAGAGGAAAACGAGAGGCAAATGGCAAATAATGTAATGCGGGAGATAAGGGTTTGTGATGGGTACTTGGTATGTTGACTTTTGCATAGAGTCCCCGGCAACGGCGCCAGAAATCTTCTTGCTACCTCTTAAGCACTAAGTTGGTTTTCCCTTGAAGAGGAAAGGATGATGCAGCAAAGTAGCGTAAGTATTTCCCTCAGTTTTTGAGAACCAAGGTATCAATCCAGTAGGAGGCTACGCGCGAGTCCCTCGTACCTACACAAAACAAATAACTCCTCGCAACCAATGCGATAAGGGGTTGTCAATTTCTTCACGGTCACTTACGAGAGTGAGATCTGATAGATATGATAGGATAATATTTTTGGTATTTTTGTGATAAAGATGCAAAGTAAAATAAAAGCAAAGTAAAAAAGCAAAGGAAATAACTAAGTATTGGAAGATTAATATGATGGAGATAGACCCGGGGGCCATAGGTTTCACTAGTGGCTTCTCTCAAGAGCATAAGTATTTTACGGTGGGTGAACGAATTACTGTTGAGCAATTGACAGAATTGAGCATAGTTATGAGAATATCTAGGTATGATCATGTATATAGGCATCATGTCCGAGACAAGTAGACCGACTCCTGCCTGCATCTACTACTATTAGTCCACTCATCGACCGCTATCCAGCATGCATCTAGAGTATTAAGTTCATGAAAACAGAGTAACGCCTTAAGCAAGATGACATGATGTAGAGGGATAGATTTATGCAATATGATAAAAACCCCATCTTGTTATCCTTGATGGCAACAATAAAATACGTGCCTTGCTGCCCGTACTGTACTGGGAAAGGATTCCGCAAGATTGAACCCAAAGCTAAGCACTTCTCCCATTGCAAGAAAGATCAATCTAGTAGGCCAAACCAAACTGATAATTTGAAGAGACTTGCAAAGATAACCAATCATACATAAAAGAATTCAGAGAAGATTCAAATATTGTTCATAGATAATCTTGATCATAAACCCACAATTCATCGGTCTCAACAAACACACCACAAAAAGAAGATTACATCGAATAGATCTCCTCAAGAGAGGGGGAGAACATTGTATTGAGATCCAAAAAGAGGGAAGAAGCCATCTAGCTACTAACTATGGACCCGAAGGTCTGAGGTAGACTATTCACACTTCATTGGAGAGGCTATGGTGATGATGTAGAAGCCCTCCATGATGGATGCCCCCTCTGGCGGAGCTCCGGAACAGGCCCCAAGATGGGATCTCGTGGGTACAGAAGGTTGCGGCGATGGAATTAGGTTTTTGGCTCCTGTTCTGGTTGTTTGGGGGTATATATGTATATATAGGAGGAAGGAGTACGTTGGTGGAGCAACAGGGGGCCCACGAGGGTGGAGGGCGTGCCCTGGGGGGGGCCCTACCTCGTGGCCTCCTCTTTTGTATCTTGACATAGGGTCCAAGTCTCCTGGATCATAATCTTCCTAAAAATCACGTTCCCGAAGGTTTCATTCCGTTTGGACTCCGTTTGATATTCCTTTTCTGCGAAACTCTGAAATAGGCAAAAAAACAGCAATTCTGGGCTGGGCCTCCGGTTAATAGGTTAGTCCCAAAAATAATATAAAAGTTGATAATAAAGCCCAATAATGTCCAAAACAGTAGATAATATAGCATGGAGCAATCAAAAATTATAGATACGTTGGAGACGTATCACGAAGTGATGGGATCAACGGGGGGCTTTCTCCTATACCGCCGCCGCCGACACCGCTGCCGCAGATGTCATGCCTTATTCTTCTTCCTGCCGCCGACCACGTCTTTTATAGTGAAGGGGACCAGGAGTAGGACGAGAACGACGCCGACGACGGTGAATTGGTTCCTCTCGCCGGGCTCGTCGGACAGAAGGAAGAGGACGAGAAGGAGGACTTGACCGAGCTACTAGATCTAGACGTGGTTCTGGTCGTGGACGTCGAAAATGGATGTATCTAGAAGTAAAATACATCTAGATACATTCATTTCTACGACAAGTAATTCCGAACGGAGGGAGTAGATGTCAAGGCCCGTGGTCACGAAAATGATGCAGATGCTGGGGAGACCCCCCTTTTCAGAAAAAAGAGACAATCAGTCCAAGTCTTTTTTACTGGGATTTTGAATGGGGAGATGGTTATTAAGATTGATGACAGAACGCTGAGTCCATGAGGGAATGCTGTGAGAACCCCTCTGTTTTTTTCTTGAATATGCACGAGTGTGCATATTATATATTAAAGAAGAAAGGCAAAAGAGTGCCTCCACCATAGTTTACAAGAGTTCGTTACAACTCACTCCTCACTACTAGCCCACCTAAACAATCCACGGAAGAAAACATCAATGTTGCCTTTAAACTTGCCGGCACTCAGCCAAGTCATACCCTCTGACCTCACCCTACTCAGAAGTTCACTCATCGAAGGAGACGCTCCATTGAACACAATTGCATTGCGATGCTTCCATAATTCCCAAAGCGTTAGAATGAAAATCGTATGCAGATCCTTCCGCCGTAGGTCGTGAGGCTCCTGCTTCTCCCTAAGCCATGAGCCAAGGGTATCCTGCGCCGTCAGTGTCCAGTCCAACTTGCCCAGAGCTTGACATATGACGGCCCATGCCGATCTGGCAAACACGCATGTTAGTAGCACATGGTTTATCGTTTCTTCCTCCTGGTTGCATAGAGGGCATGCGTCCTAATGAGGTAGTCCTCTCCATGCAAGTCTATCCGAGGTCCAACATCGGTCCCTCAATGCAAGCCATGTAAAGAACTTGCAAGTGGAAGGTTCCCTAGACTTCCAAGTCAGCTCCGCCATGGGCTCAACAGTCCTGCCCCAAAACATTGTCGCGTATGCCGACCTCACCGAGTACTGTCCATTAGTCTCCCATGCCCAAGATATCATATCCGGCACATCCACGTTAGGCTCCCATACACTCACTCTGACCCATAACGAGAGGAATTACTGTAGAGCCTCATCTCCTATCTCGGGACCAACATCCAATGCCCAAGACCCATCCGAGATGGCCTGTGCCACCAGCCTCGTCGGTCTGACTCTTCGCGAGATTTGACCATAGATATTTGGCGCAATGTCTTGAACCCTCAGGCCATCAATCCAACGATCTTCCCAAAAGAGTGTGTTAAGCCCAGCATTTGCTTCGCTCCTTGTTGCTGCGGAAGAGTCTTTTCGCTTCCCTTGAAACTCAGATGCTAAATTCACTCCATGGTCTACAAATGTCCGCCCGTTGCAGCCATGGCCATCTGGCCTGCATGGCCACGTTAAGCCATCTAAGATTTGGCAGCCCCAGGCCTCCTGCCCATTTCGGTGTGCACACCGAGTCCCAGGCGACAACACAATTTCCGCCATTGGCAGCGGCCCTCCGGCACCAAAGGAAACCTTTGCACACTCTGTTCATCGCAGCAATAGTCTTCATCGGGAGATCCAAAGCCATCATGGCATGTATGGGCATGGCGCATAGAACTGACTGGACCAAAGTTAGGCGCCCACTTTTTGGCATAAGTGCCGCCTTCCACCTCGGTAAACAATTTGCCATCTGGTCCACAAGGTATTGCAACTGCGCTGGTGATTGCTTCCTTAGAGACAAAGGTAAACCCAGGTACTTGATTGGGAATGATCCTCTCGGGCATCCCAGCTCTATGCTCGCCAATGTGATTTCCTGATCATTGCATCTTATAGGAAGAAGAGCTGACTTCGCCATGTTTATCCGCAACCCCGACGCTTCCCCAAACATCTCAAAGATTCGCCTACTAATCTCCAGCTCCAAAGGTTTTGGCTTAATGAACACCACCACGTCATCCGCAAAGATGGATAAACGTTGCCTTACTCCAGAACGCGCCAAAGGCTCAAAAATGCCTCTGCTCGTGGCTTGCTCAAACATCCTTTGTAGAGGCTCCATGGTGAGGATGAAAAGCAGAGAACCCCTGTGTAGTCTTGACCAGAAGTGGAGGGTTAACTCGTCGACATGTCCAAACCCCAAACTGCCATCCTTCATCGCCATGAGGATGGCGTGATCGATTGAGGAGGATATACCCAGCCGGCGGTGCACCAATGAGTGATAAGCAGTTAGATCCCAGGTCGTACTTGAGAATTGCTATGTGATGTGATCACCTTGCATGAGCTTGACGTACAGTGCGTCTTGGAGGTAGACACCACGATGCAATGGGCCCAAGATGAAGAGCAGAGCACGGCTTGCTCCACTTATCAAAACAACGAGAACGAGAATGATCAGAGCACGGCTTGCTTGAATCAGCCGTCGTCACCGGCAAGGATATGCATGCGCGCGCCACACATTGGTCATCTTGTTCAATCCTATCAACACCGATGTAGGCCACCTGAGTGGCACGCACGGTGGTCACAGCCGGCCACCGTGCAGAGCACCGCTGCCCCGTAGCTGCAGCCAAATTGGTGGGGCGGGACCAGCTCCCTCCGGCGGCCCGTCATGGGGTCCCAAACGAGGAGTGGAACGGATCGGTAAGACTGGCCGCCGAGGAGAACGCGGGCATGGCGGCAGTCCCACTCCCAAGCAGCATAGCTCCTGTCCTGCCTCCCCAGTCGTCGTCGGGAATGCGCACACGGAATTTCGTGGTGGGTAACAAGTGCGGGATGTTATCTTCCGCCTCCACATGGACGGAGTTGGAGAGGCAGGAAGAAAGGAAGCCCAACATGGGCGGAGCTCCATGGAAATCGCGGTAGCTAGCACGGAAGCGAGGGTCGAAGAGGAGGCGGAGCCAAACCTTGCTGACGAGGGAAGCGCACAGGATGTGCTCGGGCTCGTCCGGCGGGAGGCGGAAGAAGACCTCCTCCGGCAGCGGCGGCGGCGGCGGCATGGTGGGTGTATGCGGCGAGGGTTTCGGATGGGCAAATTTTGGAGTTGGGGAATTTTTTTTCTCTGATTGGCCTCCTCCACCTGTTGGCAAATTGAAAAAAGAAAAAGAAAAGAAAAGAGTGAGTTCTGGTTTTTACCCCCTAATTTAGCATTTTTGACATTAATAACCCCATTTAACAAAATTTCATTCAGATTACCCCATTTAGTGACAATCTTGACTAAATATCATCACAATAAACCTACGAACCACAACCCACAATGCAAAATTGAACGTACTTGATGGCTCAAGATAACTGTTCGTCTTTCCTGCGAGGTGATGCACACATACAACAGACAACCATGAGAAAAAAAAATCGAGTGCGGCTAAACCAAGTGACCGGTTTGGGCATTAAAAAAACGCCAAGAGAATCTAATGGCAGGGAGTTAGTTGGCAGATCGCTCTCAAAAGAATTACCGGGGTAAAAACTGGCAAAACTTTTGCTAAATGGAGTAATCTGGATGAAAATTTATTAAATGGGGTAATTAGTGTAAAAAATGCTAAAGTAAGGGGTAAAAACTGGAATTACTCAAGATAATAATAATTAAGATGTCTCTGCTATTTTAGTTTTTGAGGGAAGATGTCTCTACTATGAAAGGGGGGTCCAACATTCCCTCCCGGTCTTCCTTCGCGCGATTAAAAGAAAGAAAAGAGAAACAACCACGACCCACTCCCACCCCTTGCTCCCGATCCGTCCTCTTTCTCGATCTCGCAAGGAAAACTGCCAATCTCCCTACTTGGCTTTTTTCCTTGCCATGCTCCTACATGAGGAGCTAGAGCAACATAGTAGGAAACCACGATGCGGCCCGATGCGTCGGTGCTGACACGTAGGTCTGCAATGTCCATCTCACTTGTGTAGAGAAGGCGGTTGGGGAGGTTTTGGACGGCTGGACGCAGCGACATCAATCGAGGGAGGTGTAGAAGAAGTGGCGGCCGGTAATCTTTTTCCATTCCATTCAATTGCAGTTGCTCCTCGATCTCCCATCCTTCATATTTCATTACTTTTCTCCATTTGTTTGTAGCATGGCATCAAAAACTTGTTTCCACTTCAGTTATCATACCAAACAAGCAAGTTTACAAGAGCATTTGGTCCCAATACTTAACTTGTGGATGATGATATAAAGTATCCCTGAAAAATCAGTAGAATTCGGGTGTTATCGACTACCAACACCATAATCTGAAGATCCAGTTGTATTATAGGTGAATTGATACGTGTTTTATGATAAGGGGTGGAATTTTTATTTTTTAAATTTGAGGGAGGAGAATCAATGCTCGTGGCATCAAAGCATAAACATTTCCTCTTATTAAAAAAAACATAAATGTTTTCAATGAATATTCCTACAAACGAATCACATTTTTCATGTTTCGTCGCCAAAAAAAAAAAGCGAAAAGAGGCAACCTCGACATGGCGGACAGAGTATGCTGCGCAACGGCGGCGGCGGCCTCGGATTTGGGCTTGAGCTTATCCGGGAGGAGGTCGTCGATGAGCCACCGGTGGCGGATCCGGGCCAGAGCCGGAAGAGTTCGAGTCGGGGCGGCGGCGGAGGTGCCCCGGCCGACGCGACGCGCGCCACCGCAGCTACCTCATCCTCCCATCTCTCTCTCTCTCCTCCCGTTCCGGTCCAAATGTGGTTTTAGCCCAATCTCCCAAGCGGCAGCCCAATCTCACTGCTTTCTTTCTTTCAGATTCAGATTCAGATGGATGGAGGATAATATTCATCAGCTGCAGCTGGACAAGATTAATTGGTGACTTTCTAAAGGATTAATTGGTAACCAGCATTTCTATCGATCCAGGACAGCATCTGCGTTTTGATTTTGAAAAATAAGAATCAAGCTACACTCGAGATTTTGTTAGTATTTACTTTGTTTGTATGTATGGTTATCTACACCTGTCCTGAATACATCTTAATTATTGTTCAACGAAGAGGGGAGCTGTCTTGCCTACCTAACCTACGACCCCTACACAAAAATACCGTTATCCTTTCCTCCAGAACCAAGGAGAAAAACACAACTCACATCCTCTATACTCTCACGGCTCATAAACACAGCAATACTTAGTTTACATATTTAGTTCCACTTTACACATAACACTCAGCTGCACTTTAATATTGCTGTGTGTGTGAATTGTAAGAGTGCAGGCATAGGGAGCCTGTCTTCATTATTTCAAGTATTTGTGTGAAGGCATCAGTGTGTACATAGCTTAATGCTATCTTCATACTTTTGAATGCATTCCAGAAAGGACTATGATGTACGCAGGAAAAAGCTACCAACCATGAAGCTTTCTTCTCTCCGTACTAAACGCCCAGACTGATGGGCACTCCCCATATCCGGCCCATATCTGGGGCGGAGATGGGAGGCCCAGAAGCGCCCGTGCACACCCGCCATGTAGGAATCAATGCTAGGGCCCGCGCCAATTCGTTCATATCCGCCTCCCCTCTTCTTGCCCGAGCAGCACTCTTCTCTTTTCTATTCGCCGTCCTCCGCATTACTTCCACCGTATTTTCGCAACCTTGAATTGAACCACCACCTCTGGCGACTGGCGGGCCTGTGAAGCTGTACCGAATTCACAGGTGAAGAAGAATCTTTGCTGAAGTTGAACTGAAGCAGCAGATTCAGCACTGTACAAGTCGCTCTGTTCCAAGCAGCTGTGTGAATGACTGGAGCAACAGCGAGGTGATGCTGAACTGGAGTGCTACTACCAGACTGACGAATTAAAGCCCAACATCGACCCTCTCTCTCACTGAGATGAGCTGAAGTGCTGTCAGTGGGAATGCTCCGCTCGCTGCTGCATCCAAACCAAGGACATCCCATTGCGAGCCATCACTTACATTGATATTCTGCAAACACGCAACACAATTATATCAGCTGGAATGTGGCCCTTAATTACAAAGCAGCAGCAACATTCTGGCGACAGACAGATTCGAGTAATTCAGATATTACGTAGTACAATCTTTCAGTGCACGGCACTTTTGAGCATAACATTACTTGGGAAAACCCAAAAATGAGAACAAAGTGTCAAGTAAGTACTGACCTTTCAGTATATCAAGACAATTGTTGCTCCATCTGTTTTGTTTGTTTGTTTGTTTGCTCTGACTCAGCTGTGAAATTCACTACTCTGCCCCAGCATAAACTAAACTTGGTGGTTGACCAAATAATGGTCCTCATTGCTCCGGTCCTAACAGGTATAATTCAGTATCAGGCTAAATATGGATTTTTCAAGAATCAAACAAATTGGAAAGCATTCTCCCTCTTCGCCAACAGTTAAATTGGACTGTTCGGTCCTGCTGCTTCATGCCAAAAATGAGCACAAGCCTGATAATTCAATTCCATGATTCCAGCCTCGATCACTTCTTGCAGCTACGACTCAAGTCCTCTTCTTGATCAGTACCAAGTGAGCCCCACGCCCTTCTTTATTTGGGAACAGAAGCCTGGCGAAGAAAATGCACTATGAATGCAGTCATAAATTAAGGATCAGAAATTGGTTCTGATGTAGCAGAATGAAGAGTCAACAGCTAGTGTTGCATGCAGAATGAAGAGTCAGTTGGTTGTATCTCGCACCTGTTGATTAATGCAGGTTTGACAACTTGTGTGCACATAAGATTGATTGCAACGACGAGTCTGCTAGTCTGTAAGATTTGACAACAGTGGTTAAGATGAGGCAGAGATATGGCGAATAAACTTTGCTTCAGAAATAGAAAAAAAATAGGGAGGCGTCAAGTGTTACCTTAATTTGGTGTAGTTATATTATCCTTCAAGAGACGGATAAATTTGGGTTTGTCCTTTTGATTTTCTCAATTTGCTCGTCGATCTCAGCGCTGTGAGGATTCATATATAGTTTTCGCAGCGAAACCGGGAGGCCCTCCCTGGGCATCCATCGGATTTCTGGACACGAAACGACACGTAACTCCTCGAGAGAAGAAAGGCGATGTAACCCTTGAGGGAGGGACTGCATACGCTCACAATAGGAAAATTTTAGATTCTGGAGGGAGGTGAGGAGCTGCAGCGCTTTCTCTTGCTCTTCTGTGAAGCTTTCCATCCTCGCCAATTCAAGAGTGTGGAGGGTCGGGGCGAGGAGGTTGCAAATAGGAGAAACAAGCAAGCCACAGATGTTATTCACATTGAGTTTCTCCAATCTAGAGATGTAACCCGCAGGCAATAATTTGGTCACCTCTGAGAGCATGTCTGCTGCTAAGGTGCTGCAGCTATGCACTTGCAGTTCTATGAGATTGACTGCGATGAGAGGATTGAATCCGTCCACTGTTAAATTACGGCACTCTTTTAGCCTTAGAGTGGTGAGAGACGTGAGGTTTGAGAGCAGACCCATTGACTTGATGCTTGGCTCGTCGGCAACATCAAGTTCCCTCAGGGAAGCAGGGAAAGGGCAAATGGTCTCTGATTCTCCCATTCCCATGGGCCACCGACAGAACAATTTGCCACACATGAATATTGATAATGATTGGAGCTCCTGAATTCCTCCTCCATTCTCCACATGCTCAAGAACCAGGCCCTTACACCTTGAGAAGGTAAGTTTCTGCAGTGAGCTGGATGATGGCAACTGCATTACACATTCCTCATCTCCATATATCAACAACACAGAAAGAGCTGGGAAACAGTTTAGCACTTTTGACGATGATGATTTGTTGCTGGTAAGATGAGATACATGTAATTCGAGTCTCTCAACTGAACGCAAGACAATACTGCCATCAAGCTCCTCAGGGAACAAACCGTCGCATCTTCCGACAGATAGTTCTGTTAGGGATTTAAACTTTTCAAGGTCTGTCAATGATATGTGCGATACATTTGCAATAGCCATATCTTCTACTTTATCCAGATTGTGGTAGGCCAAAGCACCGCCATACCCACTCACAACCAAGTTCTTTCCATCATAAGACAACAACGTTTCTAAAAAACGACCTCCAGCTCTATTAACCTCCAAATCTGTCAGTGTGGAGGTGTGAGGCATGGAGGGCAGAGACATCTTGGGGCACATAGAAACTTCAAGTCTGCGCAAATTGGTGAAGGATACCTCTGACAAGGGCATCACACGGAGATTGGGACAATTGACGCATATGATTTCTTCAAGACTTGGAAAGGAATGGCAATTAGGTTCCACAACCCATTCAGCAAGATCTGGCATTTCACAAAACTTAACTGTCTTCAAGCGCATAAAACATTTGCCTGGAGCGCCACCACATCCAAGCCCAAACTGATGCATTCCAGGAATTTTCTTCAATTTGAGGTCCTCGAGATTTGGTAGCTTCGCAAAAGGTGGGAGGGTGCTCCAAGATATGCCTTCTAGAATGAGAGACTCTAAATTTGTTAACCAGACGTCAAGACACAACCAACTAGGACCAACGACACCATCATGATTTGCAATTGTAAGTACTCTGAGATTAGAGTGTGGTTGAAGAGCATCAAGAATATCAGCATCTGTAGTTGGTCCATCTCTGCCCCAGAGTAATTCCAACTCCTTTAGATTCCTTTTCAACTCCAGTTTGGCTGCAGTAGCTTCCTCCTTGGTTGCCACGTGTTCAAGACCACGTATAATCAGTCCTCCTTCAAGCTCTGTCAATGACCCAAGTTCTCTCAGTTGAAATCCCATGTTCCCTTTCCTGACATGGAATTCTTTTAGTTCCAGCAGATGCTTCATCTTTCCGACATTGCGAATATTGGAGTGGACTTTACTTGTAGCACGGAAATCATGTAAATTCTCAAGGTGGCTAAAGTCTTTGGGCAAATCAGAACTACCATACCAATCATCTAGGTCCAAGAATTTCAAGTGATAAAATCTTGATAGTGTACTAGGTAACCTCATTTCCCTGTGAGATGAAGTAATTTTGAGGTACTGGAGGTGGATAAGTTTTGAAAACCTATATGGAAAAGATTGTGCAGACTTCACCACTATAAATAGGACACGCAGACTGTTTATTTCCTTGAAGCTATCTTTCAAAATCTTGGTGATTCTTTCTTCATATCCTCTAAATATCATCAAAGTCCGCAGATTAGCAATGTCGATCCTCTCCCTTAGTTTACACATTTCTTGCTCAAAATTTGCATCATATCTGTCTTCTATGTTGATAGATAAGTGCCGAACAGATTGTGGGATGGCATCAGCTCTGAAATCTAAGCCACTTATATTGTGGCATTCTTGTGCAGAAACACTCTTAGATAGCTCATGCATTAAATCATGCATTACATACCAATCATATTCCTTCATGAGAAAACCATTGTCCAGTAGTTCTTCCAAGTGATTCCTATCGGCTTGGTGATTAGAGTCTATGATGCCTATTGCAGCCCAGAAATGATTGATTTCTGAAGAAGTAAACCAATGGTCTTCAGGGAAAAGGCCACAATAGGAAAAGCATTTCTTCAGATAAAAAGGGAGGCAGTCGTAGCTAATCTTTAAAGATTGCATGATATCATCATTTTCTTGCTGCTTTAGCCACTGATGCTTTTCAAGAACTCCATTCCAATGTTTCTGAGAAAGGTCATTCTGCAATAGCCTACCAACTGTTTTGGCTGCGAGCGGGGAACCCTTTAGCTTGTTTGCAATTTTTCGTGCAATACCAGCAAACTCATATTCGTAATGCTCGGGCTTGTTGTCTTCACCAAATATACATGCTTCAAAGAATGTGAAGAAGTCATTAGACTCTAAACCTCGCAGCTCTAGTGTATCAATTGTTTTCACCATGTCTGCTACCTTTGGGAATCGAGTTGTGACAAGCACCATGCTTCCTTTGGCTTCCCCCTTTGTGAAGGGAGCTAAGAGGGTTTTCCACTGATCCTGACTCTCACATTTCCATATATCATCCAATACAACTAGAAACCTCTTGGACTTGAGACGACGTGCTATGGATTTCTGAAGCTGGTCTAAATTGGTTGTTTCATTTGCAACACTGCTGCTTCCTCCTTCAGTTGCAGTTATGCAGGCAAGGATCTCCCTGGTGAGCTTCAGCACATCGAAATAACTCGATACACATACCCAGACTGGAACATCAAAGTGCTGTTTAGTCCTGCCATCATTATAAAGATGTTGGGCGAAAGTTGTCTTGCCAATACCCCCTGGACCAACTATAGGAAGAACAGAAACATTCTGAGTCTGTGTGGCATCCCCGGTGGTGATACGATTGACAGTTTCCTCAAAAGTGTCTCCCCTGCCATACAATGTGTCTTGTATAATCATGGAAGCAGTGAGAGGCCGATTCAGCACAAGGACTGGGGTGCTGTTGGTTGGGATAGTGCCAATGCTGAGCAAATTGGAGACGGAATCACAGTGGGACTGCATGCCCTGTAACACGGACTTGATTTGTCTGGAGATGGACACTCTGTCAAAATGCAGCAGCGCATCACCATCTTGGGCAGTAGCAGAGTTGGAGTTGGTGACACCGGCAACAGCAGCGGCAGCAGCATCACCACCACCATTCCTCTTGCTCTTGGGTGTCCGCGAGCAAGAACAGCACTGGAACAAGCTGCCAAGGGTGTGGCGAAGAGCGCTACGGGCGTGGAGAGCTTGATGGCGGACAAGGCCGTCCAGATCCTGGGTGGCGGCGTAGTTGGTGCCGTGTAGCCTGTCATGGATCTGAAAGTAGTGGACCTCATCCAGCAAGTCCTCGGCCTGGTCGGCGTCCCTGCTCAGCTTCTCCAGCAACCCCTGGAGGCCAGGGTTGTCGCCGACGTGGCTCACCTGCCCCTGGGCGTTGTGCAGGAGGCCTTGCGTGTGCAGCAGCTTGTCCTTGATCTGCTCCGAGTTGTGGCCGAGCTGAAGGCTGTCCACGTACGCCGCCACCGGGACGACGGACAGCGTCGTCAACACCTTGCCCAGGAGCGTGGCCGCAGCGCTGAGAGCCGCCTGCATCTCTCTATCCGCAGGCACTCGCCCTTGGCTTGCCGGAGTAGTGGTGGAGAGGAAGCAGCAGAAAGGCTCCAGCAGCTAGCGATTTGTGTAGGGTAGGGTAGGTAGGCGGAACAAGTGAGACAATAGTAGATTTGAAACTGCTAGCTGTGGGGGATTTGATCAAGACAGGGCAGACAACTTGCTAGCTTTGTAAGTAGTAGTATTGTATTTGGTTAGGTGTACAAGTGCTACTATGTGTCTATGTCTCATCTGGCCGGCGACGACCAAACCAAGATACCAACCAACTCATTTGTCCTTCCTTTTACATAACACAAATGGCACATACTGGCTCGTTGTTGCAGGAATATCTTGCAACATATTTTAATATAATTCGTTGTATGAAACATGAATATTTGAAGTAATAATATAGAAGGCTAAAACTGAAAAGACATATAATTTATTATGTTTGATCATTATATAGTTGTAAACTTTTTTATTAAATATAAATAGAATAATAAAATAAAAATTCTCATGCATGTTTGCATGTTGAGATGGTTTTTTTTTCATGCATGTTTTATGATGAAGTGGCATGCTTGCATGTTGAGAGACATATGGTAGTGGGATGGGCCTTTTCTCATGCATATTGTATGATGATGTGGCATATATATGCTTGCATGTTGAGTGTTGAAATATATTGCCCGTCTCTCTACATCAGTTCGGACTTTTGGAGCAACTGGATGGGGGCATGCATTCAATATAGGAGTTAGATATAGGATTGGTTTAAACAATGTACGACGAGGCCGGCAAGTTTGATCCGTGATCCCCTCCCCCCGCGTCGCTCCCGCGAGCGACGGGGGGAAACCCTAGCCGCCGCCGCTCCTAGTCCCCTCCCCTCCTCCACTCCCCTCGCCGCCGCCGCGCCCGCTGGCGGGCAAAGCCCGGCCAGCAGCGGCGGCGGCGGGGCCTCTTCTCCCCCTCGAGCGATGGTGGGTGATGCGGGGCGGCCTCGTCGTTTGGGGGCGCAGCGCTTCGTGGGGCGCGGCGGCACTGTTGGCTGTTGTCCCGGCGTGGTGGGCTACTTGGTGTGCCCGGCGGGATGTGCCCCTGGTGGTGGCGGTGGCGCGAGCCTGGCGGCGGCGGCCCAAATCGGCTGGATCTGGTGGCTCTCCCTCGACAGGCGGCGCGGGGGCTGGCTTCGACCCGGCGTGGTCGTGGCGTTGGGAGTGGACCGCGGCAGCGCGTGGCGAGCTGCTACAGCGGCGGCTGCCGGTGGTGCGGTGGTCCCTCGGTGGATGGGCGCTCTCGAGACCCTCTTTGGCGGCTGGGTGCGGACGGGCCGGCGGCCCTCGATGGTGGACGGATGGCTGATGTTGCCCCGCGTGGGGCTGCGGGAGGCCGTGGTGGGGCGTCAGGGGTGACGTGTGGGGAGGTTGCAGGGGGATGGGTGGTCTCTCTACCCGTCACCGGCGCAGGGGGCGCTGGTCCGGACATGCTCCGCTCCTCTTCTCCCCATTTCCCCTACCTAGCGCTTCCGAGCTCCAGATCACTGTTCGGGGCAGTCCAGTCATCGGCGGCTCTGCTATGCTAGGGTTTTGCCAGTCGGTTCCAAGTCTGTCCCTTTGTTGGTGTCTGGAGCGTCGGGATGCAGGGCGGCGGCCTTGGTGGCGGGAGCGGCGTGCTCGTGGACGGAGCTCGCGGCTCAGGTGCGGGCTAGTCTCCATGGTCGTGTGGGCGGCATGGCGGCTGGTGCTTGTCGATTGGTGGCTGTGATGCGGCGTCTGTCCCCAGGACTGGTCGCAACCTGTTCGGAGCCGGAGTGTGTCTACCTGGGTGAATACCCTGCCTGGCATTCCCAGGCCGACGGAGGCGTCGTCCGTGGACGTCGTGATCTTCTTGAAGGCTCCGTCGTGGTTACTCCATGTCCTCCAAGGTGCCCCGGATGAAAATCGTGATCCTCTGGATCGGGTGGTGGCGGCACTCCAGTGGCGTATCCTTCTTGAAGGCATCACCTTGGGGCTCATAAATCGACAGCGGGTAGCTTGGTCTCTTCTCGGTGGCTTGTTCCCGGTTGAGTGCTCCCTCGACTTCCTAGTGAGGCTTAGTGTCTATCTATTGTTTACTTGGATTTGTTGTGGGAGTGTTAGCTGCTTCTTAGCATCTTTGTACCTTGCCTTGGGTGCGTGTGGTGTTGTATCACTCGTTGTATGTTGGTTGTGGCTTTATATATAAAGCGGGGCGAAAGCCTTTTTCGGTAACAATGTACGACTTGCCCTCTACTCCAAATCTCTCTCCCTCATTTTTTTGTTTTCCCTTTTATATATATTTAAAAATGGTCTAAATGTATATGCATTTTGAAAAGATGTTAAACTGTTACATAACCTGGTTAAAATAAAAATGTATATTTTTTGTTGATGTTACTTTTAAATAAGTGTTCTTGTATCCTAGAAAATGTTCATTAAATCAAGAAAATATAGTGTGTACATTTTCTCTCTCTAAATGTTCACGTACTTTTTAAAAACAAATCATATATTTTAAATAAATATTCACACATTATTAAATAATATTCACTTTATGATGTATGTAAAAGATATTCACGCATTATCAAATAATGTTTACTGAATAACGTGGCTACATACATGCTCTGCTCTCATTTTTGTTCGGTGCAGAGTAGAGAAGGTACGCGGCCTACTGCTCCCAAGTGGATGATGATACCATGCATCAACACTTTTTCTTTCCTTGTGTGCATCATTTGTTGTAGCTAATCTTGTTAACATTGAGAAACTGAAGTAGCATTCATTATCTTGTCTGTTTCTTCTACTTGCTTAAATTGAAAATTCATCTCTTCAAGCAGGCAATTTTTCATTTTGCAGTAACATCTGGGGCTGACATCCACATGACCTGGTCAACTGTGCGTGCAGGCTCACATCGCTGCTCTGTACTTGCTGAATCTCCCTCAAGACCAATATCACAATGTGCAAGAAATGAGGCAGAGCTCAAGGGAGTGGGCAGTTGCAAGGAGCAGTTTCTTTCAGACCAAGCTCTTCTGGCAGGGATTCTCAAGGAGCATATATATGCCGACTGACTAATGTTGGTCTGCGCTATTACTTGTCAATAATTAGTGGTGTGGTGTGATTCAGTCAGCTCCTGAGGCCACGACACCGTAAGGATAAACTTACTTACTCATCTGGTTTTGTAAAGACATCCAGATCTATCATGTTGTGCATGGTTCATGAGATGCTTATTTGAATGGAGCGTGCAGTCTGCTATCTATATGAACATTTTTGGTGCTCTACTCCATACTTGTGTTGGAGCTGCTGCAGTACAGACTACAGAGGAGCCTTGTTTCTTTTTCAAGTAGTGTTGCAAGCCTCGTGTGCCTGAATGGATCGATCCTGTGAGGTGCGGCCTAAATTGCATCATCTGAACATTTAGTCTTGTAAATATACAAGTTGCATCCAAGGAGTAAGGGATTTGCCTTTCATGGTTAGCTTCTGCACAAAACATGCTTCTTTGTATTGGCTCTCTTGTTTGTTTCAATATCCAGCTTACTAAATTTTCATTGTGCCATATATATAACATCCAGCTGAATGACATCCACACAACTCGGCCAATCGTGTCGTGTCGTGCGTGCAGGCTGCTCTGGACTTTCTGAATTTCGCACAAGATCAATTTTCACGATGCGAATAAAGAGGCCTGCAGAGCTCTCAAGGAAGCAGTTTCAGGGAAGCATGTTTTGATGCTGGAAGAGCTCTCAAGTCCTGACTGACTGACTGACTCACTCATGTTGTTCTCCTCTACTAGTGCTTGTCAGCGATTACTTACCGTCGTGATTCAGAAAGGAATTACGTAAACGGCATGGTTCTGCTCTGCCCGAGGAGAGGAGCCCCTGCTCCTGCTGTATATATATTCCCCGTCAGCTCTGGAGCCACGACCCCGTAAGAACCATTTTTTTTTTGTGTGTGTGTGTGTATCTTGTTTTTTATCTGTTGTGTTACTGCTTTTGCTTTGCATACTTGTTGATGTGGCTACTACTGTCTTTCAGATAAAAAAGGACGTGCTGGTCAGTTGCTTCATAATGCTCTGGACGGAACTCATTTTGCGGCGCTGAACTCAGTGGGAGCAGCCATGCCATGCGAATTGGGAACATATTTACTTATTCATCTGGTTTTGTAGAGTCATTTATTTATAAATAAAGGTTGTCGATGGTTCATGTTCTATATATGGACATGGAGGATAGCTATCTCTGTTTTGTAACAAGATCTTTTGTACCTGCATATATATGGCATATAGATTCTTCCTTGTCAAACAAATCTCATCAGACAAAAAGAAAAAAATCGTCCATTCTCACCGTGTGCATTCTAACTAGTTGCACACCCAATTAAGAACCACCAGACGACATCATCTCATGTTGTTTTGTAACTGAGCCCTTCCGTTGTTTTTCTTGCCACAACACTTAGCCATGCCGTGAGCTATCTGAACATGTTTTGGTCCAAATAAATAGGGAAAAAAATCAAGCCTCACTTCACTCTTTCTACTTCATCTGTTAGTAGGTACAAATAAATATTACTTCAACATTCTCACATCCAAACCCCCTTCCAGAACGAGCAAGGCCCAGGTTTTCCTGTGTCTTCCTAAATTCTTAAATAATGTTCATTAATTCATAAAATATTTGCAATTTTTATTAAAAAAATCATGAATTTGCAAACTTGTTCGCGAAGTTCAAAACATGTTCAAGTTTGAAAAATGTTCATGAGTCCAAAAGTGTTCAAGAATTTTCACCCGCAAAAAAAAGTGTTCAAGAATTTGAAAACAATTTGTGAATTCAAAAAATGTTCACGAATTTTTAAAATGATCACAAATTTCACAAATATGATGAATTTAAAACTGTTCACAAAGTTGGAAAATGTTCACGAATTTTAAAATTTTGAGGAAATATATTCAAGAACAAAGGGGGAAAGGAGAGATGATTCAATAAAGTTGCTTCTAGTTTTCCATTTATGTTTATTTTTTTATTATTAATATTACTATTTGAAGGAAGAAATATTCCTTGAATTGTTTGATCTAATTTATTATTTATTTAGGGTTTTGTATATTTTTATTTCATTTTTGGAAAGGAACTCTCTCCGCTATTTGGGCCTTAGTTATTATGAGACTCGCCCTTAATTCCTATCATTTTGATTGCCAGGACTGCTTAGTCCGGTTGACCTTTGTGCCTTCAGCCCGTACAGTAGAGTGAAAAGCAGAAACGAAGAAAAGGAGAAGGAATCGGCACTTTTGCGAGAAGGAAAAGTTCGGCCTATTTAGCTTCGGTTTTGAGAAGCTTCTATACTCATATTTATGTTGTTTGTCTAAAAAAACTCATATTTATGTTGTTCTTTTCTTTCTTACTTTATGTATTTTCAGTTTTTCTTTTTCCTTTTTTCCTTTGTATTTGTTTTTCTTTCACCTTTTTTCTCCTCCAAATTCAGGACTTAAAAAAAGCTCTACCAGTTCAAGTGCACAAACTTTTTTATATGTCATGAATATATTTTAAATATTACACGAATAATTTTTACCTTTTCATGAACATCTCTTTTGTTAAGAACTTTAAAAAAAATCTTAAATTTTACAAACGTCTTTTATATGTCATGAACATATTTTTTAAATTCATGAATATTTTTTGTTAAATGGTACAAATATTGTTTTAAATGGATGAAATTTTATTAATGTCAAACTTTTTAATTAAAACGCGCTATGTTTTTTTAATGTATGTGAATCTTTTTGTAAATGCACACTGAACATTTTAGCAAAACAAATCTCTAATTATGTCTTTATAACATTTTTAAAATCATGAAAAAAGGTAACAAGAAAGTGAGAGAAAAAGCAAAAGCATTGTTCCTATGTGTGTTAGGCTCGCAGGGAAAATTGTTCCTATGGGTCTGGTCCATCTACTAGGTGCTGCATGCGACTGCACATAGATGGACGCTCTGTGAGGGGGAGGGGGAGAGTGAAAAGGGGGAGCTGAGAACTTGATATGGCTGCCTGGTGTGGTAAGTAAAAGTAAAAACCTTTTCCTTTGTATTTAAAGGATGAAACTCTACAAAATAAAATAAACATAGAAGTTTTAAAAAAAGACCACTAGATGTGCTATTTTGAATATTTAGGAATTAGGAGCTAGTAAAGGTATTCCACTAGGAAATAATAAATAAAGTAAATATAAATACACACAATCGACCTAGCTTCATACCATGTGACAAACAAAGGAAGCATGCTAACTAATCAAGAGCTCTTTATATATGGTACCTTGTAATCGACACTTACGCTGGTCAATGTTATAGCCTATGTTGTCCATTTGTGGGGTTTTTTCCTTCTAAGATGCACTCCTAGCTGTAGCTACTCTTTTGAACATTTACAAATATAGAACTCTCATCCAAAACTTGGAATGACTGATCAGTACAACTTCTTATATTTATTCTCTTGTCTGTTTCTACTGCTTACTAAATTGAAAAAAAAAAAGTCTCTTCAAGCATGCAATTTTCATTGTGCCATAATATCCGGCTAGCATCACATGACTAAATCATGTGTGCAAGCTTACATTCTTGTTCCAGGCTTGCGGATCTTGCGCAAGATCAATTTCAGAATAAAAAAGGAAAATTGAGGAAGAGCTCAAGGAAGCGACCAACTCCAAGCAACAATTTCTTTCAGACCATGCTCTTCTTGGGATTCTGATGGCGGGAGAGGTCTCAAGCCCTGACTGACTAATGTCGTTGTAGTACATGTAAATGATTACTGTTGTGATTCAGAAATGGATAAAATGTCATGATGCTCCAATAGTACCACACTGAGTTGGGCGCCCAAGGAACGGAAGGCGACACAGCTCACTCTCCAAACTAGTGCCATCTAATTTTGTCGTGTTGAAGTAATTGGGCTTGTGGAGGGTTACTACTTATTTGGTCTGTTTTCTTAGAGCGAAAGGGCCACAGCCCCAATTCCATTACAGTAAACTATTTTTCCATAAATGTCGACAAATTGCTTTAGAGTGAGTTTGAGATGAAGGATTTGGGTGGAGCCAAGAGATTATTGGGTACGGATATTCGTCGTGATAGGTCTTTGGGTAGACTTTATCTCTCACAGAGTGGGTATATTGAGAAGGTTCTACATCGCTTTCACATGTCATAGGCAAAGCCAATTTCTACTCCTTTGGTAGCACATTTTAAATTGTCTACCTCATCGAAGCATTTAGATAAAGAGGAGGAAGAGTATATGTCTAAAGTTCCTTATGTTTGTGCTGTTAACAGTTTCATGTATGCTATGGTTTGCACGCGGCCTGATATTGCTCATGCAGTTAGCATGGTGTGGGCCGTTTTATGTCAAGGCCGGGCAAAGAACATTGGAAGGGTGTACAGTGGATCCTCAGGTACCTTGGTTGCACAAGCAAGTATGCCTTGATGTTTGATCAAAGGGCAGCAAATCCGGGACATGTTGTTGGTTATTCATATTCTGATGATGTTGGATCAAGGTTAGAGTCGTTCCCTCACTGATTATGTATTTCAGCTTTGTGGGTCTTGTGTTAGCGGGAGAGCAACCGTGCAGCATGTTGTTGCTTTGTCATCCCACATAAGTTGAGTCATGTCAGTAACAAAGGTAGTGAAGGAAGCCATTTGGATGCATGGTATTCTTGGTGATTTGGGCATTGAGCAAGTTGATCGTGTTGTGATTTGTGATAGTCAAAGTGCAATTCATCTTGCAAAAGAGATGAAAAGTTTCATGAGAGAACCAAGCATATTGACGTGCACAACTTCTTCATTAGGCATCACGCGTGAGAGAAAACTTTGTATATTGAGAAGATTGGCACAAAGAATAATCTAGCTGATATGTTAACCAAGGCAGTCCCGAAGGTCCAGGTCGAGCATTGCTTGGACTTGGTGGGCACTCGTGCATGTCCGAGCTAGCTCCCAAGAGGAGCATTGGAGGTGGTGAATATGTCACTTATTGATTTGACCTTTGGGCCTTCTGCCCATACGGTAGAGTGAAAAGCAGAAACGGAGAAAAGGAGAAGGAATGGGCACTTTTGCGAGATGATGGAGCCCTCGCCCAACCTATTTAGCTTCGGTTTTGAGAAGCTTCTATACTCATATTTACTAGTAGAATGCCCGTACGTTCCCACGGGCTTCTAAAACAGTCATAGATAGAGACACTATAACACGGTCCTAATTGCATAATAATTGAAGTCCACTTAACTTGTAATAAGTGGCGGTGGCAGCATCCTCGTGGTGGACCTGTGTCCACGAGGATGCCGCCGACGGAGTCATAGATTTAAATTTTGGAGGAAATATATTCAAGAACAAAGGGGGAAAGGAGAGATGACTGAATAAAGTTTCTTCTGGTTTCCATTTATGTTTATTTTTTTTCATTATTAACATTACTATATGAAGGAAGAAATATTCCTTGAATTGGTTGAGATAATTTAACATTTATTTAGGTTTTTTATGTTTTAATTTCATTTTTTGGAAAGGAATTCTCTCCACTATTTGGGACTTAATTATTATGAGACCCATCTTTATTATTTCCTATCATTTTGATTGCCAAGACTGCCTGGTCCGGTTTGTCTTTGGGCCTTGAGCCCATACGATGGAGTGAAAAGTAAATACGAAGAAAAGGGGAAGGAATGGGCGTTTCCTATTTGGCACTGCAGGCGTCAGCTCATTTTGCAAACGGGCGCCTGCAGCGCCGCGAGCAGGGCTGGCCCATCTATTTTTTTCCTGTTTTTCAAATAAAATATATTCGCAAACTGCGACTCAAACCCGCTACCTGTTCCTACGAGCTACAACGGGCAAATTTGATAATTATGACCTCTGGGCGAAATCAATTTACGGAATGAACTGTCCATGAAACAATTTCACACCCCTGACCTTTTTGTGCAGCGCCCGCCACGACGGCGCCACACCATACGGTGCAGCGCCTAACTCGGGGGCGTTGCACTTCAGTCCACCGTGGCAGCCCCTGGGCCCGCACCCAGCAGTGCAGCACCTCCGAGCTAGGCGCCACACATGTAATGTGCAGCGCCCGGCCCGTAGGCGCTGCACTGTGACTTAGATGCCAGGCGCCGCTCCCCCTCCCCCCACCCCACCCATTCGTTCCAGGAGTTACAGAAGGGGCGCGCCGGCGCTTCCTCCTCTCCCCTTCTCAATCCCCTCTCCCAAATTCTTCAGATCCAACGATTTGGTCTGTGCATTTCTTCACCAATCCATCCTAGAAGGTACTCTCTTCCGATCCCCTTCTTTCTATCCATAGAAAATATGGTATTTTAAAGATTTGAGGAACCCTTGTTTGAATCTTGCATGTATTAGATTTGGGGAACTTTTGTTTGAATCTTGCATGTATTAGATTTGGGGAACCTTTGTTAGATTAGAATGTGGTTTGGATACATAGGTTGACATGTTATTTATATAGTTTGGATACATAGATTGACATTTTATTTATATGGAAAAGATATTTGTATTGAATCTTGCATGAGGTAGGCTTAGTTTAGTTTATTGAAATTAAATTTCTATTGGCAAGAATGGTTTGGATACATATGCTTTGTATTTTGCATCTAGTAGCCGTACTTTACTTTTTTTGTATTCAAAAGATAATCGTGTTGACAAGAAAGCTTTCTTTCAAATTGTTAGGATGGTTTGGCTTATCAATGATCACTGGGACAAACAACACCGGTCGTACGCTATGTCGGTGGAGCAGCGGGTAATAATGAAAGTTGCCGGTGTTATGAATTTCGTGTTTTTTTCAAACACATACCCCCCATATGTAATGATTTGTTTGTTTGCTTGTAGGAGCTTGCACCTCTGAAGCATCGGGCTCACGGGGTCAACCTTGGGTGGATGCGCTATGATGAGCGGTACACACCGTATGTTAGGGAGATAGGACTTCTCCCTTTCATTCAGTTGGTCAGCCGGTCGACGCCACCCAACAATGCTCCAGCACTCACCGCGCTTATTGATCATTGGAGGCCGGAGACACACACTTTCCATCTTTGGACCGGGGAGATGACCGTGACGCTCCAGGATATAGCTATGATCACCGGTCTTCCTATTGATGGGAATCCTCTATGTATGAGCACCGATTCTGATGGGTGGCGCGAGCAGATGTTTGCCCTTATTGGTAATGTTCCTCCGGAGCCTCGCGAACCAGAAGAAGAAGGCAAGAAGAAGGTTAGAGTCGCAGCCGGTGCTACTTTCACGTGCATTGTATCGAACTTCAGTATTTGCCCTGAGGATGCTGATGAGGACACGGTGAAGACATATGCTCGTGTCTACATGTGCTACGTGATATCCAGGACTATGTTTGCTGATGGCACAGGCAAGAATGCTCCATGGATGTGGCTCAAGGCGTTGACCGTCTTCGATAGCAAATGGAGTTGGGGTTCGGCGACACTGGCTTACTTGTATAGACAGGTATGAAGTTGTTTCTGTTTCACTTCATTGGTACATTATGAATCCAATCTTGCTGTTAATTCAGCCAAGTTCTTTTTTATGTGCAGTTGGACGAAGCCTGTTGTAGGCTATCTGGAGGTATTGGTGGTTGTTTGCTCGCACTTTCCATCTTCTATCGTAACTCGATATCAATTTTGCATTCTATCCCATTTTGTAGGTTGAATGGGAACCGTATGGAAAAGGAGATAGCTTTGGGAACCCTCTAGAGTTCAAGCTGAATCTGATGTGCATTAGAGATAGGGATCTCTGGCATATGCGGTGTCCACTCATATGCAACTGGGCGTTTGAGCTTCACCTGCCACATCGGGTGTTCCGCCAGTTTGGTTTGTTCCAGCCACACCCGCCAGAGTGGGAGGACACGGACATAGTGCTACACGCGTAAGATATAATCAACCTTGAGCACTTAGCGGCTTCTCGGCGGTTTCGATGATGCTAATATTCTGTTTCTAACTTGCAGGTTGGATAAGAAAAAGCAGCGGAAGATCAAGGATTGGTCCAAGCATCACATCAAGTATATCATACAGTTCAAGCTTGCTGTGGAGCAAGCTCGGGCTGGAAAATGAGCCCAGCTTCGTCAGCATTGCCCGATCGCGTTCAACAACTATCTCACATGGTTTCTTGCAAGCACCCGTGTGGAGGTATGCAAGCCGGCGTATGCCGAGGAGATTTTGGAAGAATCCACCGTTTTTGATGAGGTAGCCCAGCACCAGTACAACGCATTAGTCAGGAAAGGCAACTCAGTGATCCCTTCAGCTCCAATGATGAACTTTGTGGTATTTGCCCTTTTTGCTTTTCCATTCGCACTATTCACATCTTCACTTGCCTAACATGTTAATACCGTTTCTGTTCATAGCGTGCCCAGATCAAGAAAGCAGCTGATGAGACCGACACTATTCTGGAAACAACCCCGGCTGGCAAAAGTGATGGGGAAGGTGCACTTCGAGCATTCATTAAGGTTCACATCTCCTTCAAACTAGCACTTAACATGTGTTGCTACGTTCGATGTCTCATTCACTTGTTCATGTTGCAGCGCCAGGGCCAAAAGTTAAGGCGGCTATCAAACCTTTTCGGTTGTCGTGACCCCGAGTATGTATCACCAGAACGTTCTAGGTCGGCGACACCATCAGATCCAACTTCTGGCAACGCTGATCCTTTGGAGGATGAGGATGTGGGTGTGGTCACCCAAGAGGTATGGCATGAGGATATATATCCAATTGTTGATGCATTGCTAACTATATCCTCACACACGGTCTTTCCATATCTTTTGTGGATGCATAGGTTCCTGATGATATGGTCTTGGGGACCTACAAGGTTCGGTCTGCATACGAGTTAAAGCCTAGGAAGGGAATCAACAAATACACACCTGAGGACTTCACCCAAAGAGGCAAAAGGACGGTCGGCACCTCACGGATGGCTGCTTTGGATGACTATTTGGATGACGAAATGGATGACGTGGAGGTACTGGAGCCGGAGCCGGAGCGGGTTCCTCTTCCTAGGAAGGTGAAGAAGATATCCGTCAAGAGGGGGGAGGAGCCAGCAAGCGCGGAAAGCACTAGGTTGGCTACCACTTGGTTGCCTTGGCACTTGTTGGCTACCGCGTGGTTGCCTTCGCACTTGTTGGCTACCTCTTGGTTGGCTTGGCACTTGTTGGCTACCACTTGGTTGGCTCCCTTGTGTACCTCCTTGTTGGCTTGTGCTTGCATCATTTTGAAGGAAATATGCCCTAGAGGCAATAATAAAAGTTATTATTTATTTCCTTATATCATGATAAATGTTTATTATTCATGCTAGAATTGTATTAACCGGAAACATAATACATGTGTGAATACATAGACAAACAGAGTGTCACTAGTATGCCTCTACTTGACTAGCTCGTTAATCAAAGATGGTTATGTTTCCTGACCATGAACAATGAGTTGTTATTTGATTAACGAGGTCACATCATTAGTTGAATGATCTGATTGACATGACCCATTCCATTAGCTTAGCACCTGATCGTTTAGTATGTTGCTATTGCTTTCTTCATGACTTATACATGTTCCTATGACTATGAGATTATGCAACTCCCGTTTGCCGGAGGAACACTTTGGGTGCTACCAAACGTCACAACGTAACTGGGTGATTATAAAGGAGCATTACAGGTGTCTCCAAAAGTAGATGTTGGGTTGGCGTATTTCGAGATTAGGATTTGTCACTCCGATTGTCGGAGAGGTATCTCTGGGCCCTCTCGGTAATGCACATCACATAAGCCTTGCAAGCACTGCAACTAATATGTTAGTTGTGATATGATGTATTACGGAACGAGTAAAGAGACTTGCCAGTAACGAGATTGAACTAGGTATTGGATACCGACGATCGAATCTCGGGCAAGTAACATACCGATGACAAAGGGAACAACGTATGTTGTTATGCGGTCTGACCGATAAAGATCTTCGTAGAATATGTAGGAGCCAATATGGGCATCCAGGTCCCGCTATTGGTTATTGACCGGAGACGTGTCTCGGTCATGTCTACATTGTTCTCGAACCCGTAGGGTCCGCACGCTTAAGGTTACGATGACCGTTATATTATGAGTTTATGCATTTTGATGTACCGAAGGTTGTTCGGAGTCCCGGATGTGATCACGGACATGATGAGGAGTCTCGAAATGGTCGAGACGTAAAGATTGATATATTGGAAGCCTATATTTGGATATCGGAAGTGTTCCGGGTGAAATCGGGATTTTACCGGAATACCGGGAGGGTTACCGGAACCCCCCGGGAGCTATTTGGGCCATAGTGGGCCTTAGTGGAAAAGAGAAGGGGCTGCCCTAGTTGGGCTGCGCGCCCCCCCTTCCCCTAGTCCTATTAGGACTAGGAGAGGTGGCCGGCCCCCTCCTCCTCTTTTCCCCTCCGAGGAATCCTAGATGGACTAGGATTGGAGGGGGAATCCTACTCCCAGAGGGAGTAGGACTCTCCCGCGCCTCCCCCCTTGGCCGGCCAGCCTCCCCTCCTCTCCTCCTTTATATACGGAGGCAGGGGCACCTCTAAACACACAAGTTGACACAAGTTGATCCACGTGATCGATTCCTTAGCCGTGTGCGGTGCCCCCTGCCACCATATTCCTCGATAATACTGTAGCGGAGTTTAGGCGAAGCCCTGCTGCTGTAGTTCATCAAGATCGTCACCACGCCGTCGTGCTGACGAAACTCTTCCCCGACACTTTGCTGGATCGGAGTCCGGGGATCGTCATCAAGCTGAACGTGTGCTCGAACTCGGAGGTGCCGTAGTTTCGGTGCTTGATCGGTTGGATCGTGAAGACGTACGACTACTCCTCTACGTCGTGTCATCGCTTCCGCAGTCGGTCTGCGTTGGGTACGTAGACAACACTCTCCTCTCGTTGCTATGCATCACATGATCCTGTGTGCACGTAGGAAATTTTTTTAAATTACTACGAAACCCAACAGTGGTATCCGAGCCTAGGTTATTGATGTTGATGTTATATGCACGAGTAGAACATAAGTGAGTTGTGGACGATACAAGTCATACTGCCTACCAGCATGTCATATTTTGGTTCGGCGGTATTGTTGGACGAGACGACCCGGACCAACCTTACGCGTACGCTTACGCGAGACCGGTTCCCTCGACGTGCTTTGCACATAGATGGCTTGCGGGCGACTGTCTCTCCAACTTTAGTTGAACCGAGTATGGCTACGCCCGGTCCTTGAGAAGGTTAAAACGGAGTCTATTTGACAAACTATCGTTGTGGTTTTGATGCGCAGGTGAGATTGGTTCTTACTTAAGCCCGTAGCAGCCACGTAAAACATGCAACAACAAAGTAGAGGACGTCTAACTTGTTTTTGCAGTGCATGTTGTGATGTGATATGGTCAAGGCATGATGCTGAATTTTATTGTATGAGATGATCATGTTTTGTAACCGAGTTATCGGCAACTGGCTGGAGCCATATGGTTGTCGCTTTATTGTATGCAATGCAATCGCGATGTAATGCTTTACTTTATTACTAAACGGTAGTGATAGTCGTGGAAGCATAAGATTGGCGAGACGACAACGATGCTACGATGGAGATCAAGGTGTCGCGCCGGTGACGATGGTGATCATGACGGTGCTTCGGAGATGGAGATCACAGGCACAAGATGATGATGGCCATATCATATCACTTATATTGATTGCATGTGATGTTTATCTTGTATGCATCTTATCTTGCTTTGATTGACGGTAGCATTATAAGATGATCTCTCACTAAATTATCAAGAAGTGTTCTCCCTGAGTATGCACCGTTGCCAAAGTTCGTCGTGCCCAGACACCACGTGATGATCGGGTGTGATAAGCTCTACGTCCATCTACAACGGGTGCAAGCTAGTTTTTGCACACGCAGAATAGTCAGGTTAAACTTGACGAGCCTAGCATATACAGATATGGCCTCGGGACACGGAGACCGAAAGGTCGAGCGTGAATCATATAGTAGATATGATCAACATAGTGATGTTCACCATTGAAACTACTCCATCTCACGTGATGATCGGACATGGTTTAGTTGATATGGATCACGTGATCACTTAGATGACTAGAGAGATGTCTGTCTAAGTGGGAGTTCTTAAGTAATATGATTAATTGAACTTAAATTTATCATGAACTTAGTCCTGGTAGTATTTTGCAAATTATGTTGTAGATCAATAGCTTGCGTTGTTGTTTTCATATGTTTATTTTGATATGTTCCTAGAGAATATTGTGTTGAAAAATGTTAGTAGCAATGATGCGGATTCGATCCGTGATCTGAGGTTTATCCTCATTGCTGCACAGAAGAATTATGTCCTTAATGCACCGCTAGGTGACAGACCTATTGCAGGAGCAGATGCAGAAGTTATGAACGTCTGGCTAGCTCAATATGATGACTACTTGATAGTTTAGTGCACCATGCTTAACGGCTTAGAATCGGGACTTCAAAGACGTTTTGAACGTCATGGACCATATGAGATGTTCCAGGAATTGAAGTTAATATTTCAAAGCAAATACCCGAGTTGAGAGATATGAAGTCTCCAACAAGTTCTATAGCTAAAAGATGGAGGAGAATCGCTCAACTAGTGAGCATGTGCTCAGATTGTCTGGGTACTTCAATCGCTTGAATCAAGTGGGAGTTAATCTTCCAGATAAGATAGTGATTGACAGAATTCTCTAGTCACCATCACCAAGTTAGTAGAACTTCGTGATGAACTATAGTATGCAAGGGATGATGAAAATGATTCCCGAGCTCTTCGTGATGTTGAAATCAACGAAGGTAGAAATCAAGAAAGAGCATCAAGTGTTGATGGTTGACAAGATCACTAGTTTCAAGAAAAGGGCAAAGGGAAAGAAAGGGGAACTTCAAGTAGATTGACAAGCAAGTTGTCACTCCCACGAAGAAGCCCAAAGCTGAACCAAAGCCTGAAACTGAGTGCTTACACTGCAAAGGAAATGGTCACTGGAAGCAGAACTACCCTAAATATTTGGTGGATAAGAAGGATGGCAAAGTAAAAAAGGGTATATTTGATATACAGGTGTTTGATGTGTGCTTTACTAGTGTTTATAGCAACCCCTCGGTATTTGGTACTGGTTCAGTTGCTAAGAGTAGTAACTCGAAACGGGAGTTGCAGAATAAACAGAAACTAGTTAAGGGTGAAGTGATGATGTGTGTTGAAAGTAGTTTCAAGATTGATATGATCATCATCGCACACTCCCTATTCTTTCGGGATTAGTGTTGAACCTAAATAAATGTTATTTGGTGTTTGCGTTGAGCATGAATATGATTTGATCGTGTTTATTGCAATACGGTTATTCATTTAAAGTAAGAGAATAAACTGTTGTTCTGTTTACATGAATAAAACCTTATATGGTTACACACCCAATGAAAATGGTTCATTGGATCTCGATCGTAGTGATACACATATTCATAATATTAATGCCAAAAGATGCAAAGTTAATAATGATAGTGCAACTTATTTGTGGCACTGCCGTTTGGGTCATATCGGTGTAAAGCGCATGAAGAAACTCCATAAAGATGGATTTTCGGAATCACTTGGTTATGAATCATTTGATGCTTGCGAACCGTGCCTTTTGGGCAAGATGACTAAAACTCCGTTCTTCGGAACAATGGAACGAGTTACTGACTTGTTGGAAATAATACATACTGATGTATGCAGACCAATGAGTATGAAGGCTCGTGGCAAGTATCATTATTTTCTGACCTTCACAAGATGATTTGAGCAGATATGGGTATATCTACTTGATGAAATATAAGTCTGAAATAGTTGAAAGGTTCAAAGAATTTCAGAGTGAAGTTGAAAATCATCGTAACAAGAAAATAAAGTTTCTGCGAACTGATCGTAGAGATGAATATTTGAGTTACGAGTTTGGTCTTCAATTAAAACAATGTGGAATAGTTTCACAGCTCACGCCACCTGGAACACCACATCGTTATGGTGTGTCCGAACGTCGTAACCGCACTTTATTTGATATGGTGCGATCTATGATATCTCTTTACCACTATCGTTTTGGGGTTATGCATTAGAGACAGCTGCATTCACGTTTTAAAATAGGGCACCATCTAAATCCGTTGAGACGACACTGTATGAACTATGGTTTAGCAGTAAACCTAAGCTGTTGTTTCTTAAAGTTTGGGGCTGCGATGCTTATGTGAAAAAGTTTCATCCTGATAAGCTCGAACCCAAATCGGAGAAGTGCGTCTTCATAGAATACCCAAAGGAAATTGTTGGGTACACCTTCTATCACAGATCCGAAGGCAAGACATTCGTTGCTAAAATGGATCCTTTCCAAAGAAGGAGTTTCTCTCGAAAGAAGTGAGTGGGAGGAGAGTAGAACTTGATGAGGTAATTATACCTTCTCCCTTATTGGAAAGTAGTTCATCACAGAAATCAGTTCCTGTGACAAATACACCAATTAGTGAGGAAGCTAATGATATTGATCATGAAACTTCAGATCAAGTTACTACAGAACCTCGTAGGTCTTCCAGAGTAAGATCCTCACCGAAGTGGTGTAGTAATCATGTTCTGGAAGTCATGTTACTAGACCATGATGAACCTACGAACTATGAGGAAGCGATGATGAGCCCAGATTCCGTGAAATGGCTCGAGGCCATAAAATCTGAGATATGATCCATGTATGAGAACAAAGTATGGACTTTGATTGACTTGCTCGATGATCAGCAAGCTATCTTAAATGAATGGATCTTCAAGAGGAAGACGGACACTGATAGTAGTGTTACTATCTACAAAGCTAGACTTGTCGAAAAAGGTTTTTGACAAAGTTCAAGATGTTGAATACAATGAGATTTTTCTCACTCGTATTGATGCTTAAGTCCGTCCAAATCATGTTAGCAATTGCCGCATTTTATGATTATGAAATTTGGCAGATGGATGTCAAAACTGCATTCCTGAATGGATTTCTGGAAGAAGAGTTGTATATGATGCAACCGGAAGGTTTTGTCAATCCTAAAGGTGCTAACAAAATGTGCAAGTTCCAGTGATCCATCTATGGACTGGTACAAGCATCTCGGAGTTGGAATATACGCTTTGATAAGTTGATCAAAGCATATAGTTTTATATGGACTTACGATGAAGCCTGTATTTACAATAAAGCGAGTGGGAGCACTACAGCCTTTCTGATTAGTATATGTGAGTGACATATTGTTGATCAGAAATGATGTAGAATTTTTCTGCAAAGCATAAAGGAGTGTTTTAAAGGAGTTCTTTAAAAGGAAAAGACCTCAGTAAAAGCTACTTACATATTGAGCATCAAGATCTATTGAGATAGATCAAGACGCTTGATAAGATTTTCAATGAGTACATACCTTGGCAAGATTTTGAAATAGTTCAAAATGGAACAGTCAAAGAAAGAGTTCTTGCCTGTGTTGCAAATGTATGAAATTGAGTAAGACTCAAATCCCGACCACAACAGAAAATAGGAAGAGAATGAAAAGTCATTCCCTGTGCCTCAGTCATAGGTTCTATAAAGTATGCTATGCTATGTACCAGACCTATTGTATACCTTGCTCTGAATTTGGCAAGAGAGTACAATAGTGATCTAGGAGTAGATCACTGGACATTGGTCAAGAATATCCTTAGTAAGGACTAAGGAGATGTTTCTCGATTATGGAGGTGATAAAAGAGTTTGTTGTAAAAGTTACATCAGTGCAAACTTTTACACTGATCCAGATGACACTAAGTCTCAACCTGGATACATATTGAAAGTGGGAGCAATTAGCTAGAGTAGCTCCGTGCAGAGCATTGTTGACATAAATATTTGCAAAATACTTACGGATCTGAATGTGACAGACCCGTTGACTAAGATTCTCTCACAAGCAAAACATGATCGCACCTTAGTACTCCTTGGGTGTTAATCACATAGCGATGTGAACTAGATGACTGAATCTAGTAAAACCCTTTGGGTGTTGATCACATTTCGATGTGAACTATGGGTGTTAATCACATGGTGATGTGAACTATTGCTGTTAAATCACATGGCGATGTGAACTAGATTATTGACTCTAGTGCAAGTGGGGGACTGAAGGAAATATGCCCTAGAGGCAATAATAAAAATTATTATTTATTTCCTTATATCATGATAAATGTTTATTATTCATGCTAGAATTGTATTAACCGGAAACATAATACATGTGTGAATACATAGACAAACAGAGTGTCACTAGTATGCCTCTACTTGACTAGCTCGTTAATCAAAGATGGTTATGTTTCCTGACCATGAACAATGAGTTGTTATTTGATTAACGAGGTCACATCATTAGTTGAATGATCTGATTGACATGACCCATTCCATTAGCTTAGCACCTGATCGTTTAGTATGTTGCTATTGCTTTCTTCATGACTTATACATGTTCCTATGACTATGAGATTATGCAACTCCCGTTTGCCGGAGGAACACTTTGGGTGCTACCAAACGTCACAACGTAACTGGGTGATTATAAAGGAGCATTACAGGTGTCTCCAAAGGTAGATGTTGGGTTGGCGTATTTCGAGATTAGGATTTGTCACTCCGATTGTCGGAGAGGTATCTCTGGGCCCTCTCGGTAATGCACATCACATAAGCCTTGCAAGAACTGCAACTAATATGTTAGTTGTGAGATGATGTATTACGGAACGAGTAAAGAGACTTGCCAGTAACGAGATTGAACTAGGTATTGGATACCGACGATCGAATCTCGGGCAAGTAACATACCGATGACAAAGGGAACAACGTATGTTGTTATGCGGTCTGACCGATAAAGATCTTCGTAGAATATGTAGGAGCCAATATGGGCATCCAGGTCCCGCTATTGGTTATTGACCAGAGACGTGTCTCGGTCATGTCTACATTGTTCTCGAACCCGTAGGGTCCGCACGCTTAAGGTTACGATGACAGTTATATTATGAGTTTATGCATTTTGATGTACCGAAGGTTGTTCGGAGTCCCGGATGTGATCACGGACATGATGAGGAGTCTCGAAATGGTCGAGACGTAAAGATTGATATATTGGAAGCCTATATTTGGATATCGGAAGTGTTCCGGGTGAAATCGGGATTTTACCGGAATACCGGGTGGGTTACCGGAACCCCCCGGGAGCTATTTGGGCCATAGTGGGCCTTAGTGGAAAAGAGAAGGGGCTGCCCTAGTTGGGCTGCGCGCCCCCCCTTCCCCTAGTCCTATTAGGACTAGGAGAGGTGGCCGGCCCCCTCCTCCTCTTTTCCCCTCCGAGGAATCCTAGTTGGACTAGGATTGGAGGGGGAATCCTACTCCCAGAGGGAGTAGGACTCTCCTGCGCCTCCCCCCTTGGCCGGCCAGCCTCCCCTCCTCTCCTCCTTTATATACGGAGGCAGGGGCACCTCTAAACACACAAGTTGACACAAGTTGATCCACGTGATCGATTCCTTAGCCGTGTGCGGTGCCCCCTGCCACCATATTCCTCGATAATACTGTAGCGGAGTTTAGGCGAAGCCCTGCTGCTGTAGTTCATCAAGATCGTCACCACGCCGTCGTGCTGACGAAACTCTTCCCCGACACTTTGCTGGATCGGAGTCCGGGGATCGTCATCAAGCTGAACGTGTGCTCGAACTCGGAGGTGCCGTAGTTTCGGTGCTTGATCGGTTGGATCGTGAAGACGTACGACTACTTCCTCTACGTCGTGTCATCGCTTCCGCAGTCGGTCTGCGTTGGGTACGTAGACAACACTCTCCTCTCGTTGCTATGCATCACATGATCCTGTGTGCACGTAGGAAATTTTTTTAAATTACTACGAAACCCAACACATTTGTCTTGGACCTTTTCCTTGGTTTTGTACATTTTCTTTTGTTGTGGCCTTGACCTTTGCACTCCCCACAACGGGAGCTCTCACGAGGCTCTTGGAATTGGTCGTTGCTCGCTTCATGGCGGCCACCATGGCCCCATCCGTCCATGTCGCCTCTAAGACGCTTTGTCTGACGTCTTCCCTGTTTAACAACCTTCAACTCCGGATCCGGCCATAGCTGAACTCCATGATACTCCGGCCATTGTGATTGGTCAAAGTACGGGTGAAAGCGGGGAGCCCATGTTTTCTTGACCGTCATAATTGAGAACTCCGACTCCCTCACGGTGCGTGGGTGATTGATGTCCACATTCCTAACACGACCGGCGGTATACAAGTGTGAGCATGGGAGATGAAGCAACAATGGCCTCCCGCAAGTGCAATCACACTGTGTTAACGACACCTTGAAAGCCTTCCCTCCATGTTGCCGGCCATCATTTGTGGTTCCTCCTGGCTCTTTCACTTCGTACTTCCTTTGGAATTACCTAGGGTCGTGGTGTTGAATCTCGATGTTATTATGGTCTAAATCTTGATATTTTTAGTTGACCGCCTTTTCTTTTGCGGGGTTAGTCGACCACATTCTTGATGGGTTTCCACTTGGACCTTTCAACAGCCCACATTCGAAATCCGCGCCCGCCAGTCGCCACGGTCGCCGGAAACCGCAAACTTGAGTACAAGGTGAGAAACAGAAACAGAAACAGAAACAGAGGGAAGGAGTGGACTTACTATGCATACATTTAGACAGGGCTGTTGCTCCCCGGCCAAGAGAAGCAGGAATGCAATGCTTGAGTGCTGGGAAATTTGGACAGCCGAGGAAGATGTGAGGACTCCTTGAGCTACGGCAAAGGTCACATCGTCACTGCCAAACAACAAAATGAATCGGCAATTAGTAGTATATGTGCATATTTGTCTGAGAAACAGAGGGTTTTCAGCAGAAATTCAAGGTCTCTCTTCTACTCCTAGAAACCAGAGCATGAAAAAAAATAGGAGACCGACCTTGAACTAAGCCTCAAAGTTGACAACTTAACTTAACTACTAGTTCCATGTCTCCTTTTCTTTCACTGTGATTTATTTCGGGCAAAATCGGGATTACTCGAATCATGTGCAAAATTCAGGTGTCATTTCTGAAAACTGAATTACGCTATCCGAATTGTCAGGTAAACCCGGGCATCACGACTCGATTAAAGGATCTAGCCATAGCATTTGGTTGGGGGTATATTTGTAAAAGAAAAAGAGTGGCATTATTGAGGCGCACAAGGGCAGCAGAGCATCCCATGTGGCACAGTGGCGTTTGGTCAGGTGACTGTGGACGACCAGAAAGACCCACCTCTAGTCTAGTACACAATGCCTGCCGATCTAGTCTAGTCTAGTCTATGAATTATTGATTGATGTGTCACTCACAGTGCCGTTGTGGAAGGAAGGAAGAAAGACCCATTGCTCACCATCCAAGTCCAGATCGGTAAGAGCAACTCCAACGGGACCATCTATTTCGTCCGTGTGTCGGGTCAGCGCGGACATAAAAATTGGTCCAACGCACTGACCCAAACGGACGCGCGCCCGCTTTTCGTCTGCCTGCTGACCCATTTCCGGCCTAAATTTGTGCCTTGTTTGTGTCGGCCCAAACACGAAGCGGACACGCGGCTCATGCGCCTCCTTCTCTCCCTGGCCCACCAGTCAGCGTCACAGCCTGTCCTTTTTTATCCTCTTCCCCCGCACGCTCCCATGCTCAAACCCTACCACCCGCCGACGCCCATCTTCCCCGGCCACCTTGCTCACCAGCCCTTCCCCTCCTCCTCCCAATACATTCACCGGCTTTTGGTGCCTCCCTACGGCCGGTGACGGAGATCTGCGACGGCGGGATTTGGCGCATCCCGTCAGCCTGATTTGCCGATTCAGGTCGTCGGTGAGTGCGCCTTGCCATGGATTGGCCGGGTAGCGGAGCACACAGCCTCGGCAGTGCCTCCGCGTCGCATGCAGGTGTTGAGGCCTCCTCTACCCGCTCGGATCTACCCCGTCGTCGGTTTGCCCGCAAAGCCATGGACGGCCTTCGCCCTGGCTCGGTGCTGGCCCAGAGGCTTGCCGGCTCACCATTGCCGCTCATAAAGTGCGATGACTGCCCTCGACAGGTCGTGCTCCGAGTCTCTTCGACGGAACATCCCCAATGGGTGTTCACCAAGTGCAAAAATGATGGGGTACGTGCTTATGTTGGTTCGGTTTTGTTCTCAGTGTCGGCACAATTTCGGTAGCTTCATATTTGCTTAAATTTGTGTATAGGAAGGCTGCAAGTTTTGGTTTTGAGAAGAATAGTACATCGATTTTGATTGAAAGAAATTTGCTAAATGTCCGTGAACTTGTAGCTAGAATTGAGGCTAGGTATGAGACTAAAGAAGAGACCAAAGGGGAATCAACCTCTACTTCTTTAGAATCAAAGAAGAAAGAAGTTGTGAAGCTCAAGAATCCACATATCAACAATGAAGACATAGAGAAGATATTAGTCCAACTAGTGGAAGCAGTTATGGAAGTTGGACATCTTCTAAAATGTCTAATTGTGGTTTTGTTTTCTTTGGTCTTGCACTCGTAGCAAAGAATTGGTGAATGCATGTATCAAAAATGTCTTTGATGAAATAAAAAAAATGTTCAATGGAAACCAAACAAGCAGCATGAGGACGAAAAATGCGCCGTCGCGTCGGACGCACCGCCGACTCAAATGCAAAAGGGGACGGACATGCTAACCCAAATGGACAAAAGGCAGACAAAAGACGGACACCGGCTTCTTCAGCAAGGCGCCTGACGTACGCAACCAGAAGCTCTCGACGTATGAGAAGGAGTTCCTGGCGGTGATCGACAAGTGGCGGCGCTACCCGCAACGCGGCCCCTTCGACATCCTCACTGATCACAAGTCACTTTGCAATCTGGGCGAGCAACACTTGAACCCAAACGGATGAAAAATGGACAAAACACGTACCCGTTTGGATCGGCGTGTTGGAGTTGCTCTGACGCATCCTGGGCGCTGCAGCATTTGGTTAGGGGTGAATTTGTAAAAAGAAGTGCGGCATTATTGAGGGAGGAGGCGCATTTGAGCATCCCATGTGACACAGTACCGTTGTACTCCAGTACTGTAGAAGGAAAGGAAGGAAGAAAGCAGGCCGCACTTTCTCCTTTCCGTCACCTCTCCACTCCACTCCACTCCACTCCATTCGCAGTCCTCTCCATCCATCACCTCTCCGTCACCTCTCCACTCCATTCGCAGTCCTCTCCAATCCATCCATCCACACCCAGCGGCAGCGGCGACTGACCTCCAAGCTGCCCGCCCGCCACTTTACATCCTCGCAGCCCAATCCATTCCACCCCGCCTTCTGCTGCTGCTGCTTCCTCCCTCTTCACCACTACTCCGGCGAGGCCAGGCAGAGTGTCTGCACGGCAGTGCAGAGAGACGATGCAGGCGGCTCTCGGCCCGGCGGCCACGCTCCTCGGCAAGGTGTTCACGATGCTGTCCGCCGTCCCGGTGGCGGCGTACGTGGACAGCCTCAAGCTCGGCCACAACTCGGAGCATATCAAGGACAAGCTGCTGCAGACGCAAGGCCTGCTGCACAACGCCCAGGCCCAGGGGAGCCACCTCGGCGACAACCCTGCCCTGCAGCGCTTGCTGGAGAAGCTGAGCAGGGACGCCGACCAGGCAGAGGACCTGTTGGATGAGGTCCACTACTTCCAGATCCATGACAAGCTCCATGGCACCACCTACGCCACCACCCAAGAGGCCGGCCATCAAGCTCTCCACGCCGGTAGTGCTATTCGCCACTTGTTCCGGTGTTTTTCTTGCTCGCCTACACCCAAGAGCAAGAGCGATGGTAGTGATGATGATGCTGCTGCTGTTGCCGGCGCACCACGCCACGTCACCAACTACAGCCAAGGCACCTTGCTCCACTGCTTTTCTTGCTCCCCCTGTACAACCAAGAGCAAGAGGAATGGTGGGATTGATGCTGCTGCTGCTGCTGCTGCTGCTAGTGCTGATGGTGGTGATGCTGCTGCTGTTTCTGTTGCCGGCGTCACCAACTCCAATTCTGCTAGTGCTGATGATGGTGACACGCTGTCTTTCGACAGAGTGTCCATGTCCAGAAAAATCAAGTCCCTGTTACAGGGCATGCAGTCACACTGTGATTCCGTCTCCAATTTGCTCGGCAATATCCCAACCAGCAGCAACACGACAGTGACAGTCGTCCAAGACCGGCCTCAGACCGCTTCCATGATTATACAAGATACATTGTATGGCAGGAAAGGCATTTTTGAGGAAACTGTCAGTCGTATCACCGCTGCCACAAACATTGTTTCTGTTCTTCCTATAGTTGGTCCTGGGGGTATTGGAAAGACAACTTTCACCACTCACCTGTACAATGATGCAAGTACTCAAGACCACTTCCAAGTCAGGGTCTGGGTATGTGTGTCCACTGATTTCGACGTGCTTAAGCTCACCAGGGAGATCCTTGGCTGCATACTTGCAAGTGAAGGAGTAGGAAGCAGCAGTGTTGCAAACGAAACAACCAATTTAGACCAGCTTCAGAAATCCATAGCACAACGTATCAAGTCCAAGAGGTTTCTGATTGTATTGGATGATATATGGAAATGTGACGGCGAGGATCAGTGGAAAACCCTGCTAGCTCCGTTCACAAAGGGGGAAGCCAAAGGAAGCATGCTACTCGCCACAACTCGATTCCCAAAGGTAGCAGACATGGTGAAAACAGTTGATCCACTAGAGCTGCGGGGTTTGGAGCCTAATGGCTTCTTCATATTCTTTGAAGCATGTATATTTGCTGAAGACAACAAGCCCAAGCATTATGAAGATGAGTTTGCTGGTATTGCACGAAAAATTGCAAACAAGCTAAAAGGTTCCCCGTTGGCAGCCAAAACAGTTGGTAGGTTATTGCACAAGGACCTTTCTCAGAAACATTGGAATGGAGTTCTTGAAAAGCATCAGTGGCTAAAGCAGCAAAAGAATGATGATATCATGCCATCTTTAAAGATTAGCTACGATTACCTCCCTTTTGATCTGAAGAAATGTTTTTCCTGTTGTGGCCTTTTCCCTGAAGATCATAGGTTTACTTCTTCAGAAATCAATCATTTCTGGGTTGCAATAGGTATCATAGACTCTGATCATCAAGACGATAGGAACTACTTGGAAGAACTAGTGGACAATGGTTTTCTCATGAAGAAATTCGATTGGCGTGGTCAATGCTGGTATGTAATGCATGATTTAATGCATGAGCTATCTAACAGTGTTTCTGCGCAAGAATGCCTCAACATAAGTGGCTTAGATTTCAGTGCTGATGCCATCCCGCGATCTGTCCGGCACTTATCTATCAATGTAGAAGACAGATATGATGCAAATTTTGAGGAAGAAATGTCTAAACTAAGGGAGAAGATAGACATTGCTAATCTGCGGACTTTGATGATATTTAGAGGATATGAAGAAAGAATCGCCAAGATTTTGAAAGATAGCTTCAAGGAAATAAATAGTCTGCGTGTCCTATTTATAGCGGTGAAGTCTGCACAATCTTTTCCATATAGGTTTTCAAAACTTATCCACCTCCAGTACCTCAAAATTAGTTCATCTTACTACAGTGACCGGGAAATGAGGTTACCTAGTACACTATCAAGATTTTATCACTTGAAATTCTTGGACCTAGATGGTTGGTGTGGTCGTTCTGATTTGCCTAAAGACTTTAGCCACCTTGATAATTTACATGATTTCCATGCTGAAAGTGAACTCCACTCCAATATTCGCAATGTTGGAAAGATGAAGCATCTGCAGGAGCTACAAGAATTCCATGTCAGGAAAGGGAGCATGGGATTTAGACTGACAGAACTTGGGCCATTGCAAGAGCTTGAAGGAGGACTGATTATACGTGGCCTCGAACACGTGACAAACAAGGAGGAAGCCGCTGCAGCCAAACTGATGTCGAAAAGGAATCTGAAGGAGTTGGAATTACTCTGGGGCAGAGATGGACCAACTACAGATGCTGATATTCTTGATGCTCTTCAACCACACTCTAATCTTAGAGCACTTACAATTGCAAATCATGGTGGTACCGTTGGTCCTAGTTGGTTGTGTCTTGACATCTGGTTAACAAGTTTAGAGACTCTCACTCTAGAAGGTGTATCTTGGAGCACCCTCCCACCTTTTGGGAAGCTATCAAATCTCAAGGGACTGAATTTGGAGAAAATTTCTGGAATGCATCAGTTTGGGCCTCGATGTGGTGGCGCTCCAGGCAAATGTTTTATGCGCTTGAAGACAGTTAGGTTTTGTGAAATGCCAGATCTTGCTGAATGGGTTGTGGAACCTAATTGCCATTCCTTTCCAAGTCTTGAAAAAATCAAATGCTTCCGTTGTCCCAATCTCCGTGTGATGCCCTTGTCAGAGGTATCTTGCACCAATTTGCGCAGCCTTCATGTTTCTGGGTGCCCCAAGATGTCTCTGCCCTCCATGCCTCACACCTCCACACTGACAGATCTGGATGTCAAAAGAACATTGTTTTCAGAAACGTTGTTGTCTTATGATGGAAAGAGATTGGTTGTTAGTGGGTATGGCGGTGCTTTGGCCTACCACAATCTGGATCTGGATAAAGTAGAAGATATGGATATTGAAAATGTATCGCACATATCATTGGCAGACATTGAAAAGTTTAAATCCCTAACACAACTAGCTGTCAAAAGATGCGCCGGTGTGTTCCCTGAAGAGCTGGATGGCAGTATTGTCTTGCGTTCAGTTGAGAGACTCAAATTAGATGTATCATCATCGTCGTCGTCAAAAGTGTTAAACTGTTTCCCAGCTTTTTCTGTGTTGGTGATAGTTGGAGATAGACACCATGACTATGAGGAATGTGTAATGCAGTTGCCATCATCCAGCTCACTGCAGGAACTTACCTTCTGGGAGTGTAAGGGCCTGGTTCTTGTGCCTGTGGAGAATGAAGGAGGAATTCAGGAGAACAACTCATTGCTCCAATCATTAACCATATTCGAATGTGGCAAACTGTTCTGTCGGTGGCCCATGGGCATGGGAGAATCAGAGACCATTTTCCCTTTCCCTGCTTCCCTGAGGGAACTTCATGTTAATGAAGAGCCAAGCATCAAGTCAATGGGTCTGCTCTCAAACCTCACGTCTCTCACCAGTCTATGCCTAGTAGGCTGCAGAAATTTAACAGTGGATGGATTCAATCCTCTCATCGCAGTCAACCTCATAAAACTGCAAGTGCATAGGTGCAACACCTTAGCAGCAGATATGCTCTCAAAGGTAGCCTCTCAGAGGGCCAAATTATTCCCTGCAGGTTACATCTCTAGATTAGAGGTACTCAGGGTGGATGACATTTGTGGATTGCTTGTTGCTCCTATTTGCAACCTCCTCGCCCCGGCCCTCCACACACTTGAATTCTCGTTTGGTAGGAGGATGGAAGGCTTCACGGAAGAGCAAGAGAAAGCGCTGCAGCCCCTCACCTCCCTCCAGAAACTAAGTTTTTCATATTGCGAGGGTCTGCAGTCCCTTCCTCAAGGGTTACATCGCCTTTCTTCTCTCAAGGAGTTACATGTCGTTAACTGTCCAAAAATCCGATCGATGCCCAAGGAGGGCCTCCCGGTTTCGCTGAGAAAAGTACACATGATTGGTTGCAGCGCTGAGATAAAGGAGCAAATTGAGAAAATCAAAAGAACCAACCCAGATTTATCCGTCTCAAGTTACTAAACCCAAGGTAACACTTGTCAGTTGTCACCTCCCTATATTTTCTTTTCTATTTCTGAAGCGTGGTTTATTCGCCGTATTTCTGTTGTGCCTCATCTTAACCACTATTGTCAAATCTTACAGACTAGCAGGTTCCACTCCAATCCACCACTGTTGCAATCAATCTTTTATGCACACAAGTTGTCAAACCTGCACATTAATCAGCAGGTGCCAGATACAACCACTGACTCTTCAATTCTGCTACGTGATCCAAAATTTTCTGCAACTCAAGAACCAAATTTTTTATCCTTAATTTATGACTGCATTCACGGTGCAAAGCAACTACATTAATTTATGTGCTTAATTTATGCCTACATTCACAGTCCAATGCACACTTCTTTTTGTACCCCTTTTGTGCTAGTAGACTTGAGATTGATACACCGTTGATGTTACTTGTCATAATATATATGCGTGCATTTTCTTCGTCAGGCTTCTGTTCCCTATGTATGTGAAATAAAAAAGGGCGTGTGTGACATGACTCACTCAGTCACTTGGTACCGATCAACAAGAAGTCTAGAGTCGTAGCTGCAACCTGCAAGAAGTGAGGCTGGAATCATGAAATTATCAGGCTTGTGCTCCTTTTTCGCATGAACAGAAGAGGCCAATTTCACTGTTGGCATCAGTTGCAGCGAGGAAGAGGTATTTAACTGCCTGCTGTTATTGAAAAAGAAGATTTTCTTTCTTTTTCTTACCATGAATGAATGAATGAATCAAGTGCCTTTTATTTCCTCTTTCTTGAATCCTTCCCTTTGACAGGATGATGCCGCTGCTTTGCAAAAAAGCACCTGATATATCATATATGTAGCAGAGGGTGCTGGCTTGGTGGTGCAGAATGGTATGGATTCCTACTATTATCGTGAAGTGAAATTGAATTGAGTTACAATCTACAAGAGAAGAGAGAATGCTTTCCAATTTGTTTGATTCTTTCTTGAAAAATCCCTATTTAGCCTGATACTGAATTATTCCTGTAGGATCGGAGCTATGAGTACTGAAATTATTGTACCCAGCTACGTACAATCTTGCATGGAGAGTCCATACTTGTTTAGGTTTCATTGCCGTTGATCCTTCACTCAAAGGTAATGAATGATCGGGTGTTTAAGTTGCCTTAGAGTGCTTTGTTCATACTTTGTCTGACCCAAGTTCATTCATTTATCATAAAACTATTTTATTTTATTTTATGATATACAGGACATGGAGGTTCTGCAGTCCCAGTGGTGAATTGAATTTCACAGCTGATTCAGAGCAAACAAACAGTACTGAAGCAATTGTCTGTCTTGATATGCTCAAAGGTCTTTGTTCTCATTAAGTGTTGCGCACTTGAATGTTGCTGCTTCCTCAAGCACCACATTACTGATATAATTGTGATGCGTGTTTGCAGAATAGAATATGGACCTAAGTGATGGCTCGCAGTGGGATGTCCTTCCTTCCTTCCTTTAAACAAGACAAGTGGGCTTTAATTTGTGGATGACAAGAGAGAGCAGAGCAGAGCATTCCAAGAAGGGACATCCAAAAGGAAAGTGTGCCAAGGTGTGAGGTGGTTATTGGGATTCAGCATCAGCCTCGCACGACTTTAGAATTTTTTGTTTCGCCTCTGTAAATTGAATTTGTAAGGTAGAATTGAGTTTTTTTTCCCAGTGTTGCGATCAAGATTTTGTTCCGTGGCCATGGACCAACTGATCGATGATGCCAATGTTGTTTGTTGTAACTGGCATTAGCACAATGCTAGCTAGTACAGTACATTCACGCTTGCTTAATGTCTATAAGATTTGGCAGCTTCACATGTGAATCTGAGATTGAAGGCAAAAGTTGTGTGGTTTATAAATTCCTCAGTGGCAGCAAGCAATGTGAGTGACTGCCTGCCTTGAGCTTTGGGGCCTTCCTGCTTCTCCTAGCTAGCTTTTTTTTAAAAAAAGGGGGACACCCCGGCCTCTGCATCAGAACGACGCATACGGCCACATTTATTTAGCAAAGTAAATAAGGTTCAACAAGGTCTTAAAGTCTACAAACAAAAGGAAAGGCAAGCTCACATAGAGCCTTAATGCCAAAACAGAAAGCCTAACAAGCCACAACCGGCTGGCAAATTAACAGATAGGTAAACTAATCGCCTATCCTATTACATGACCGCCATCCAAACCGGTTGAAGATATCCCACGCTACCATCTCCCACCGGACAGATCCAGTAACCAAACGCTCCCTGGCCTCCGTCGGAGTGAGTGAGGACCACATACGGATCAACACAGTAGCCCGGAATAAAACCTGCAAAAAATGAATAGTTGTTGTTCTGTTAAAAGCCAAATCATTTCTGCAGTTCCAAATTGCCCATAACAACGCACAAACTCCTACACGAATGTATCTAGCTGTTTCGGACTCTATCCCAGCAAGCCACGTCCCGAATAACGTGTTGACCGAAGTCGGAGGAGTAATGTTAAAGGCAATTTGCACAGAGCGCCACAAGCCTCATGCCAATGGGAAGTCAAAGAAGAGGTGCTTGATGGTCTCCTCCCGATCACAGAAACTACACCTAGTAGAACCTGTCCAGTTGCGCTTAACTAGATTGTCCTTTGTTAAAATTACTTGTTTATGTACAAACCACATAAACACTTTGATCTTTAAGGGGACCTTAACTTTCCAAACCTCTTTGGAATTAGGAATCACACTTGAGTTAATGATATCGACATACATCGATTTAACTGTGAACTCCCCAGATCTAGTAAGCTTCCACCACAACTGATCGGGCTGAGAAGTTAACTAAACCCCCATCAATCTACGGACCAAGTGAAGCCATGCTTCCCATCGGTCACCCACAAGCACCCTCCTAAACTGAATGTTGAGCGGAATGGACTGCAGAACCGTGGCAACAAGAGCCTCACGGCGCTGAACAATACGATAAAGGGACGGATACTGGGTCGCCAACGGCGCGTCACCAAGCCACGTATCCTCCCAAAATCGAGTGTCATTACCATTACCGACAATATGTCTAGTTCTGTTAAAGAAGGTAGATTTGATTCTCATGAGCCCCTTCCAGAACGGCGAATCAGTTGGTCTCATAGTGACCTGGGATAGGGTCTTGGACTGCAAATATTTATTACGTAAGATCTGCGCCCACGTTGCCTCCGTCTCAAGTGCCAACTTATACAACCACTTACTAAGCAGGCATCTGTTCTTGACTTCTAGATTTTCAATACCCAGCCCCCCTGGTCCTTTGATCGACAGATAATATCCCATTTGGCCAGTCGGTATTTTCTCTTAAGTTCATCACTCTGCCAAAAGAATCGGGATCGATAGAAATCCAGCCTCTTACTAACCCCAACTGGGACCTCAAAGAAGGATAAGAGGAACATAGGTAAACTCGTGAGCACCGAGTTAATAAGGATCAACCGGCCTCCATAAGACATGAGTTTTCCCTTCCAGCAACTCAGTTTCTTCTCAAACCGATCCTCTATGCACTTCCACTCGCTGTTTGTTAGCTTACGATGATGAATGGGAATACCTAGATACGTAAAAGGTAGAGCCCCAACTTCACACCCGAACAATTGTCTATATGCCCCTTGTTCATCTTTGGCTCTACCAAAGCAGAACAACTCGCTTTTATGGAAATTAATCTTAAGCCCCGTCAATTGTTCAAATAGGCATAACACTAACTTCATGTTTCTCGCTTTTGCCAAATCATGTTCCATGAAGATGATAGTATCATCAGCGTACTGCAAGATGGACACACCACCATCAACCAGATGAGGCACCAAGCCACCCACCTGACCGGCCTCTTTTGCCCTTCCTATCAGGATCGCCAACATGTCTACCGCAATATTGAATAATATTGGAGACATAGGATCGCCTTGTCTCAACCCCTTATGCGTTTGGAAATAATGACCTATATCATCATTCACTTTGATTCCAACACTCCCTTTTTTGCGTGAATGCTTCCACCTGGCGTCGCCAAGCCTCATCAAAGCCCTTCATGCGTAAGGCTTGTTGAAGGAACGGCCATTTGACTTTATCATATGCCTTCTCGAAATCCACTTTGAAAATAACCCCATCCAGTTTTTTCATGTGGATCTCATGGAGCTTTTCATGAAGGACCACCATCCCTTCCAGGATGTTCCTGTCCGGCATGAAAGCCATTTGAGTTGGCTGCACCACGGCGTGCGCAATCTGTGTTAGCCTAATCGTCCCAACCTTGGTAAAGATTTTGAAACTGACATTCAGAAGACAGATAGGCCGAAATTGCTCAATTCTCACGGCCTCTGTTTTCTTAGGGAGCAGGGTTATTGTTCCAAAGTTAAGCTGGAAAAGCTGCAAATGTCCTGAGAACAAATCATGGAACATTGGCAACAGGTCCCCTTTAATAATATGCCAGCACTTCTTATAGAACTCAGCCGGAAAACCATCCGGACCGGGAGCCTTATTATTTTTCATCTGGGAAACGGCCTCGAAAACCTCCTTTTCCAAAAAAGGGGCTGTTAATATATCGTTCTCCACGGCAGTAAGTTGAGGTACATCTTCGACTCTAGACTCATCCAGAGACACACAGTTCTCCTCTGATGGTCCAAACAATCATTTGTAGTACTCAGTAATGTACAGCTTCAAATCATCCTGACCGATAATCGTACCCTCATCTTGTTCTAGCTGGAAGATTCTCTTCTTCCTATGTTTGCCATTTGCAATCATATGGAAGAATTGAGTGTTCGCATCCCCCTCGACCACTCTTCGTACCTTGGCCCGCAGAGCCCACTTTAACTCTTCTTCACGAAGAAGTTCTTTCAACCTCATCTCAGCGTCAAGCTTAGTATGAAGCTCGGTGGCTGGCAACACCGTGGTTTCTGCTTTTACATCTAAGGACTAAATGAGGGCAAGGAGCCGTTCCTTTTCAACCCTATAGATCCCACTGAGATGTTTAGCCCATCCACGGAGGAAACTTCTCAGATGCCTAATCTTATTCTGCCAGCGCTCAAGCGCATTCCTCCCGCCTGCATCCTTAGCCCACTCTCTGGCTACGAGATCCAGGAAGCCTTCTCTTTCAAACCACGCAAGCTCGAACGAGAACAAATTTTTGTTTCCCGAGTAGGTAGCCCCACTAGAGTCCAGAAAAAGAGGCGTGTGATCAGAAATCCCGCGATATAGAGCCTGAACTGTTACAAAGAGAAATTTATGTTCCCATTCGACACTTGCGAGTACCCGATCCAACTTTTCAAACGTTGGATTTGGCATGGCGTTGGCCCAAGTAAACTTCCTACCTGAAAGCTCAATCTCTCTCAGATCCAAGCTTTCAATGACAGTGTTGAACATAAACAACCATCTCCCGTCAAAATTATCATTGTTCTTCTCGTCTCGACTCCTAATAATGTTAAAGTCACCCCCAACGAGGATGGGGAGCTGCTCAGAGCCACAGACTCTAACCAGGTCGGCCAGGAAATCCGGTTTGAATTCTGCCTGCGCGGCACCATACACTGCCACCAGCACCTAGTCAAAACCGTCGACCTTGGATCGCACCCTGAACTTTACAGCAAAATCTCCCATGACCACACTTCGAACTTCGAGAGAATCGCATCGAACACCAAGTAAGATCCCTCCCGATCTCCCTCTTGGTGGCAGACAATGCCAGTCAAACTCAATACCCCCCGAAAGAGTGTTAAGAAATTGTGGTGAGAAATTTGCTCTACCAGTTTCCGACAATGCAATAAAATCCAATCGTTGCTCGATGGATGCATCTGCAAGAAATCTTCTTTTAGCCAAGTCCTTAAGACCTCTGCTATTCCAAAAGATTCCTCTCATATCTCATCGTGGAATTTTTTAGCGAAGCGGATCCTAGCACTCCTACGCACATCAGACGTTGGGTAAATCTCGCGCTTCCATTTGCGCTTAGGGCCGGTCCTCGCATCCACCCGGTCCTCACTCCCCGTTTCAGGGAGACCAACAACATCCATCTCGAAACTCTCATCCTCCTCCTCCGGTTCCGGGAGGGAGGGTGCGAGATCGGCACAAAAATCATCGAGCACCCGAACTCCCAAGGCATCAATCTCGGAATCATTCATGGGTTTGATAGCAGCTAAGTTTCGAATCAAATCTAAAGCCCGCTCGGCTTCTAGATCTAGCAAATCATTGATGGAGTTAGAAATTTCACCCTCATTACTACCTAGTGAAATCCCTAGTTGGTTCGCATTATCAACAATCTCATCATTCGAAAAATGCAAAATGGAATTAGAAGTATTGACCGACATACCAGTAGTGACCTGGACGTCACGAAGCTTGGCCGCCCTCTCGGCGCACCGTTGCTGCATGTCGTCCACCTCCGGACGGCCCTGAAGACGGCAGCTCACCCGCCGGCCCTCAGACGCCTGGTCCGGAATCCCGCCGAACTGAATAACCTCCTCCCAAGTGAAGTTGCCTGGGGATTGACCGCCTGTCACCCCCCGAATAATCAGCTGATCTCCACGGCTAGGAGACAGCGCCGAGTGGGCAGATGGGGAACCAAAGGCCACCTGCCCCCGCTCCCCATCCACCCCAGACCTGCGGCCAGGAGCGATCGCCGGCGTCAACGGTGGTGTGGTCCCCTTGGGCGCGGAAGGTGAAGAAGGCCCCGGGGCCACCCGCCCTAAGCCCCTTCCAACGGCTGGACCGGCCTCCCGCAGGATCGGCCCAGCGACCGGTGAAGAAGGCGCCGAGGCCACCTGCCCCGGCCCCCCTCCCGAAGGTAGCACCTCCCTCATGGTCGCACCGACCTGAGCGAGAAGAGAAGGGGGGCGCCGAGACCACCTGCCTCGACCCCCCTGCACAGCTCGGAACCACCACCCGTAGCTCCGCCATCTCAACACAATCCGGTGAAATCTCTATCTCCGAAATCTCCTACGCGCTAGAACCCTCCACGCCCGGGCCCTCAAAGTCCAAGGCGGGTAGAGAGTGCTCAAAAGCATCAAAAGACTCGACTCGCTCGCTCCATAGCCTCAGAGGTGCAGTAGCAGGCTCAATAGACCCAAACCTCAGAGTAGTCGACGGCACTAACGCAGAAGGCGCCGTGCCATCTCCAGTCATCTAAGCAGCAGTCCCCGGTCCCTCGGACATCTCTCGTCCAAGATCAGCGGCCGGAGTCTCCTTAGCTCCTGCACCCTCATCATCCTCGTGCATATCAACATCAGTGGAAGTAGGTGCCTCAGCAAACAGGCTGTCATCCTCAAACTCAATCTGAAGGTTGTAAACCTGGCCTCGATAAGCCCACTTGACCACATCCGGCACAAACTCAATGTCCAAAATGCTGACCAGTAAGCGAGCAACCCCATGAGCTCTAGTAAAGGCCATATCCACATGCTCAGGCTTTCCCACCATGATGCCCAAACTAGAAACGACCTTAGCATCCTGCATAGGTTTGGAAGGAGCTCCCGAAAACCGTAACCAAGCCTGGGTAAGAGGTTTACCCTGAGGTTCAATCAACTTCCACTCGTGGAACTCAAGAATACCCTCAGTACCTGGCACTTTGCACATCCCGAAACTCAAGAGCCTCTGTAAATCCTCCACTGTCGGGAACTCAACCCTGAACAAGTTCGCCTCTAGACTGACAAGCTCCCAGTGGAAATCCCCTGGGGCCAGCTCCCGAAGCCGCTGCACAATCTGGGTCCCAGAGACTTCTCCTTTAGTCACTTTAACAATCCCAGTTGTCACACTCTAAACCTCATCAGGAACCTCCCTCTCGGTCGGAGACTCAAAGAACGTGAGCTCAGCACAGTACACTCCATACATCATAAGATTCGGTACCTGCTCCCTCATAAGCGGACAGACCCCCGACTCATGGGCAGGCTTGCCACACGTATCGCATAAAACGGCCACACACTCAGCAATGAAATGGCCCTTATCGCCACAGCGGTAACATAACATCCTTTCTTTCTTGCGCGCATACTTGGCCGCCCTGTCCTCTGCCGACATAGACCCATTCTCACCATTAGCAGGGACCACCACGTCAGCCAGTGCCGTTACCACCTTCATAGCCTGGCAAGACAACTCAGGTTCCGCAGTCTCCTCGCCAACAGGTGTCTGGTCCACAATAATAGGATGCTGTCGTGGACGATAGCGGCCACCGCGGCCACCTCGGCCACCACGGTTACCACGAAAACCACCGCGGTTACGATGAGCCGGTCCAGATGCCCCTTCAACGAAACCGCCCGTTGGCCCCAGGAAGGGCCTCTCGGCCGAGCCATCGCTCTGCCAGGCATACCCCCGTCCACCACCCGTGGACGAGGATCCCCGGTGCTGTCCATCTCCATATGCGTTATAACCATCGTCGCCCCATTGACCACGAGGCGCAGTCGAACCACCACCATCCGTAGGAAGCGGCAATTGGGCATGCATCAGCACCGGCGCATCCAAGTGCTGCGACTGCCGGGCGACAAAGTGCGGCGGTCTGGCGCCTGACTGAGCCGTCGCAGGTCGAGGCGGCAGACCCGAAGCGGGCGGCCTCGGACCAGCAGCCCCTCTGCCCACAGCAGCAGCAGGGTTCGGCACCGGGGCCGGGGGATGAGGCACACCATCCCGGCCCAATGCCGGTTGCGGCACCACCACCGGCGCCGGGGGTCGAGCGCCTGGGAGCCCCGCGGCCAACCGCGCCAAAGCCAGGCGCCCCGATAGCAGACGGCGGCCTAGGGCCGGTGACCTGAGTCGCCGCCCTGCCGACGCCAACGCCTGGTGACGGGGCCACCACACCGCGGCCCGTCCCCGACTGGGGGCCGTTTCCACCATGTCCAGATGCTGGCAGCTGGCCGTTCCCGCCGCGTCCATCTCCCGGCAGCGGCGCTCGCCCTCTGCGGCCAGCACCACCCGTGGCGGCGCCCTTGCCAGCAGGCGGCAAAGCTCCCCGGCCAGCCATTGCTCGGAGTGCGGGGATGCGCCTAGCCCGCCCCGCACCACGTGCACAGAACCCCGGCCGGCCACTTCGGAAAACCCTAGATCGCAACGAAGAACCACCGCCTCGACGCTTGATCGTGCATGGGTCAGTAGGGGAGATCGACGTAGTAGTAACCGAGTTAGACTGGGCCTCATACCCAGTTAACTCCAGCCCACATACGCGAAGGCCCGGGTCACACAGAACCGGCCCAACCCTAGACGCTCCCAGCTCGCAGCCCAGGAGGGAATTCAAACGATGCGCCCGCATCTGGGAGATCTCGAGCACATGCCCCGCCGGCAATGTCGCCGCGGCTGCCGCCAGCGTCCGGGAAGCAATTGCACGGCGCATAGGCCTCTTTTTCCTCAGAACTTTAGTCCATGAATCCGGCTTAATTAAATCAAAGAGAATAAGATTGGGAAGACTAACCTTTGGGAGAGGTCCCTTCCATGGCCTGATAGCCGTCGTCGCCGTTCTCCGGTGAACAACGCGACGAACCATCTCCTTCCTCTCACCCGCATGGAGCCCAACCCTCGCCGGATCGTCCACCGGCAAGATCTTGTCTACCGTAGTGGCAACATCGTCTTCGTCATACCCCGCATGAAAAAACTCGCAAAACAGGTCGGAGGGGGTCGGCGTTGGCGGTGAGGCCGCCGGATCATCACCGTCCCCGTCCGCCTCCTCGTCATCAGATCCGGCCAACGCCCAGAATCGGCCGCCGACCTGCGGGCGAGGCGATGTGAGTTTTAAATAAGTGTCCTCATATTTTGGAAAATGTTCGCGTATATTTTAAAAATGTAATGTATTTAAAAATAAAATCACGCATTATAAAATAATGTTCACTTTATCTTGTATTTAAAAATATATTCAAGCATTATCAAATAATGTTTACTTAATAAATTGTTTCTATCTATTTAATAATATTAAACATCATTTATTTAAAATAAATGATGCGTCTACTCACGGAATGTGCATCGTTTGATGCATAGGCCCAGCTGGTTCATTTATCCTATCTACAAGTACCGATCAAAGTCACTGGGCTTAATTTAGGGCAGGGTCACTGTCATGAATTGGGCTTGTTCATTGCAGCGCAATAGTGTCACCTGAACCCAAAGAAAAGAGGGGAACTCTTATATGACGCATTGCGAGCGCGGGCCCATTAGGCGACACTGAGGTGTTTCAGTTCGTCTCGTTTTTTTCTTCATGTGCGTACACTAGCAAATCGGTGACACTGTATCAATTCAGCGGTACTGTGGTGACTTGAAGCACTGTAGTTCGTTTTTTTGCAGTCATTTAAATTTATTTTATATTCAAAAAACACGAACGTTTTTTAAATTGTGAAAAAAAATAAATCATTTTTTTCAAAATAGTGAACATTTTTTAAATCACAAACATATTTGAAAGTACCTATCATTTTTAAAAAATTGCGAATATTTTTAAAAATTCCCAATTGTTTAAAAAAATAGGAAGATGTTCTTAAAATCCAATTATTTATGTAATTCCGATATTTTTCAAATATTTGCTGAAGTTACCACCATTTATTTATAAAGAAATTAATAACCAAAGAAACTAGGAACAAAAAGGAAAAATCAAAAACCGGACTGGATTGAAGATTCCAAAACCGATCAAGACTCCATCGACCTCTGGGGCTCCCGGCTCCCCAACAAGATCAAGATCTTTGCTCGACTTCTTCTCGGCAACCGGCTTAGCACGCGCGCTAATCTGTTTGCCAAAAATTGTGCTCTGTCACCGAAATGTGCCTCTTGCCAAGACGACGAAACGATGGACCACCTCTTCGCCTCCTACCAGCGAGCGACCCTTGTTTGGTCGCACCTCGACATGGGCCCCTTCCTCTCCGTTGTGGAAATTGTTTCCGGCCATCCCCGGGCGCCAATGGATGCTGCTGCTTGGCGGGCGGGCCTCTACATCCTCCTCTGGCATATGTGGAAGGCTAGAAACGATGTGGTGTTCAACTCCATCGTCTGTGAGCCCAAGGACGTTCTCCGGCGTGTGGCCAACGACACACTGCTTTGGGCACGGCGTTTCGATGACTCTGTGTGCGGCCAGCTCCTCCGGTTTCACTCCCTCCTCATTGCAGCTACCTAGCCTCCTTCCACCTGCTTTTTCACTTTTCTCTCTATCTTGTTGTTTTTATCTCCTTGATGGAAAACACTGTATGACGGCCTCGTCCTTTCGGGCAATATAACAACCGGTGGGGCTCAATGCCCCCCATCATTCTCGAAAAAACTCATACTGGGTTTTGCATGCATTTGTGTTTGTCGTTTTAGATTTTTATTCATCTGAATGGTGATGCAGGAAGACATGGTGGATGTAAGTCATGAGTCAATGCTGGAATACTATCATATTGCCAACAAGATATTTAATAGTGAGGATGAAGGTTATAGATTCTATAACAAATATGGTCTTGAGAAAGGTTTTAGTGTCCGGAGAAGCTATGTCGAGTGGGATGGATCCAACTGCCATGTAATTTTAAGGAAATTTGTGTGTAGTTATGAAGAGGAAGATAGAAGATAGAAAGAGGAGGCCACGGAGTATAACAAATCTGTAGAATATTTCTTTTATTTTCATAAGACTTGTCCAAAATTGGGAATCTCTAGGTTTCTTTGCTATCAAA